>NC_052047.1:2294842-2387342 GCF_903992535.2 Arvicola amphibius | reverse complement strand
AAACACGCCCCCCATACCCAGGCGTGTGCGCGCGCGCACACACGCTCACGCACGCGCCCGGGCCAGCCGGTATGTAGGTCACCCGGGAGGGTTGGGACTGGTGGCCGGGACTTCGCTGCAGCAGTCCTCAGGACTGACTGTCCAGATGCAGCAGCAGCAGCAGCAGCAGCAGCAGCAGCAGCTAGATCCAAATGCTCCCGATTTTCAATTAAGAGACACCGCATTCCCTTAAAGATTTTTTTGTTTCTGTTTTTTTTTTTTTCCCAAAAAGTACAGTGGGCCAAAAAAAAAAAAAAAAAAAAAAAAAATCAATCACTCTCCCCAGCCTGACCCGGTTAACACAGATGCATAACATATCCATGCTCTGAGCGACCCAGCAGCCCCTGCGCCCAACTAACTTTCCCTCCTTTTTAAAAATAAAGCGAGGACTTCCGCAGCGCGGCGGTCCTGCTATAAGGCTGGCAGGTGCAGCAAAACTAATATGTGTAAATGCTTTAAAGCTATAATCTGCTTACAGCGACACTTCCACGGCAGTGGCGGGGCTGAGGGGGGACAAGAAGGCGCTTGGCATGCAAGGGAAACCGAATTGTTTTGACACCGCCATTGAATAGCGAAGCCTGGTGGATAATCATTTCATAGGATAATTGTGGGCAAGTTAAGAAAAAAAAGAACCTACTCACTTTCTCCCGCCCTCTTTACCTTCCCCCTTCAAAGTGAGCGATGAGTTCTCCTCATTATTTTTGCCTTGCTCACAACATCCCTGGGTCTCTTCTAAATGAAATAGATTTAATGATAATACTAGAAGGTAAACGGGACTGGAATAATATTTACTGTATAATCATTTGGGCTCTGTTGAGCTCAGCACTTCCCCTTCTCCCAAGAATCTCACTAATTGCTTCCAATCTGAGAAATGACCAGGCAGACTTATTTTGCTGGAAGGTTCCTTGCACCTAATGTTAAAAAAGCACATATGTATTTTTGTTTTAAAAGCTCCTTTCCCTCCCATCTCCTCCCCTCCATTCCAGTTGTAAGTAGCTGATGTTTTGCTTGGCTCCTGTTTTATTTGCTGTCAAAAGGAATTTGATGTAAAAAATCATTTAAGCATGTATACAACCCATGGAGGGATTCATTTGACCTCATTATTCTGCAATAAAGAAGGAATCCAGTTTGTTATCACTGAACGGCATGCATTTCATATCAGATCACAGGAGCAATGCTTCAAAAGATTATCCCAGAAAGAACTTAGCAAGACGGAACGGGTTAACTTTGCTTGCCAGGAGGTGTTCTGACAAACACAGGAAAAGAGAGATGTGTGCAGCCCCCTTTAAGAGCAGAGCAACTGAAGAAAAAAGAGATTTATGCTTTTAATTAATGGCAATTAAACCATGCCTGTTGGCTTGGCCTATGGCAATTGTTCCCTGTAAAAAGGAGGCCGAGCTGGTGACAAGCATTTGAATCCGCTAAGTTCTGTCAAGGGAGCTGACTCTGCAGGCATCAAAACCAAACTAAATCAATAAAAGAATTAAACTTTTATAAATTGCATTTTGACAAGTATCAGATGCCGTTAAGCTTTGATATTATGAATTCCTTGGAGGTGACGCAAACAAGAAGGGCCCAGTTAGAGATCCAAACAATCAAAGGGGCTTGTTAACATGCACTGTCAAACGCGTCAGTGCCATTAATTACTACAAATTAATGTGACTCTGTCTTCCTCCGGTGATCAGAATAATAATCAGCCTGATTTGGGGGACGGCAGAGAGAACCGTACGCAGCCCTGACAAAAAGAATAAGTTTACCAAACAGGAGACCTTTATGATCTCGGTGTTCAAAGCCCGGATGGTTTTCTGGTTGCTGGTTGTGACCCCACTTTACCCCGCCTCCCGGATTCCCGGATCTTCACGTGCTGCTCACTCCCTGTGAGATGACAGGAGGAGGCACCAGGCTCTTGCCAGTGATTATTGGAGCATAAAATAAAATCTTTATTGTGCTTCATTGAGGTGTGGGGGGAAATACAGTCTTAGCCACACTGATTTTCCTCCCTAGGAAATGAACCCAGAACTCCCACAATTTGGCTACCTGCTAATAAGAAAACTTTTTATAAGGCTGACAATTTACACGGCACGAGGCTTGCTCCATGGTGATGCAGCCGACAGCCCGCGGGGGGAAATAGAAGCCCCAATTATGCCTAGGAAGGATGGAAGGTGCCCAGCATGGGTCTAGCAGAAGGCTATCCCTCTGCATTGTGGGATAGTCCACGTCTAGAAGTGACCAATGCCACCCTTCCCTTCAGGCCCGCATTTTAAAATAGAATGTGATTTTTATTTTATCAACCGGACAAATTGTGATTCTGCATCCTGGACCTGTCCCGTGAAATGCCACGCAGACCAGGGCTGAACCGATGCTTTGCACCATTAAATGTAATTCAAGCTCTAAAATCATTTCAAAGCCCAACATATTACACATTAACTCATAATAACTTCTCTTTGTGCTCTCTGATACATCATGTTTTCTCGTTAATTTTCCTCGACATTTTACTATTATCCTTTTCCTTGTTTTTTTTTTTTTTTTTTTTTTTTTTTTTTTTTTTTTTTTTTTTTTTTTACAAAAATGTTGTGGATCACTAGCATACGGTTTCTCACATCCAAAGAGTTTCCAAATGTTTCTGCTGTGTTTCTAGTTAATTGAAGAATGAAGTGTAGCCACAGAATATGGTGACTTAAAATTTAGGGGCGAGATGGCTCAGTGGGCAAAGGCCCTTGTCATCAACCTGACAACCTGCGTTTGTTCCGAGAGATCTACATGGTGGAAGAGAGAATGACTCCTGTGGCCGTTCTCTGTTCCGTACATGCATGGGCATGTGTGTGTTTGTGTGGAGTGTGCACATGTGTACACGCATGTAAGCATGCCCGAAATAAATAAATGTGAAAAAGAATTAGAGAATCCTTTTAGATGGCAAAGCCTGGAACCATAAACGTAGGCGTTAATGTTCAGCTAAAAGGGGACAGGGTGGAGGTGGGGAATGGCAGGGAACGAACCTCTTGATTGGTCCTCAGAACTTGGCATACCATGCTGTAGCTTCCTTCTGTCTTGGTAGGAACCACGGCTAGAAACCCATTCCTTCCCAGCTGTGTTAGCTAGTGGAGACAGTCTAACCTGGGGAGACACAAAAGCCCTCATACTGTACCCACAAACTGCCAATAGGAATGGTGCCAGGTGTGTATGGTGTTTGGACTAATTACTTAACTTTGACTATCGACCATGTCTAAGTGTGTTTTTAACACAGAGAGGAATTATCTTCACACCATCTGGCAGCAGTTTTTCATGCCTGACAAAATTAAAAACTCACTTTGACGCGTGGCCAGTGATACATATGCGCAGGGTTCCCTGCCATGCGGATCGACCTCTGACCTCCTGTGTAACAGGGGATTTGTCTCAGACTAGTTACAGTAGTTTTGTAGAGGTGGACCCAAGGCTCTTGTGACTAATAGTTCTCTGCCTGGGTAGTGACAGGGAAGTTTGGAGTGCTTTTCCTTCCTTTTTGCTGTCAAGGAGTGAGTCCCAGCTCAAAGACTGGATTCCGGTGAATGTTTTTCATTTCACGGGCTTCTCTAGATCACTAACAGGTAGGAGCCGCGAAACAAATGCTTGTGCCAACCCCACGGAAACATCCAATAAAGCTTGCTCTTGCCTATACTCACCAGCAACCACAGATGAAGTTTATCATTGGAAACATGTATGATGATTTTTCTCTGATGACTTGGCAAGATTCTGTCTGGTCTGGAGCCTTCTGTGTTTCAGAACCCTTGTTGTATTGCAGGCAGGCTTCATCCAAACGTCTTTATGCCATAAAGGATGTGCACACTTGCTGCGCGCCGCGCCCCGGTGTCTGTGTTCGGTGCGCCTTTACCCAGTTACCGAGCTTCGGGCAAGGGGCTAGAGGTTAAAATACACAGACACACACAGACAGAGAGACAGCGACACGGGTCATTCTTGAATTCCCCAAGAATGCCCTCTTTATTGTGTTCAGGGGCAGATTATAGAGATAGCCATGCCCTAGCCAAACCCACCAGAAACCACTCTCCTGCCATCAGGAACTCCTGAAGGTCTTGTGCTCAGAGAAGCTGTAGGCACTCAGATCAGGGGATTACAAGAAATTTAGGATCTAGGGTCTCACTGCTCCCAACACATACTCAATGTCTGTCACTTACTCACAAAAAAGATTTGTTTTTATTACTTTTAAGTTGTGTGTATACGTGTGTGGCTATGTGTAGGTAGGTGCACGTGAGTGCAGATACCTATGGAAGCCAGAAGAAAGGGTCAGAACTTCCCAGAGCTGGGGTTATAGGAGGTTGTGGGGGGGGGGGGGAATTGAACTCAGGGTCTTTGCAGGAGCAGTGTGTGTTCTTAACCACTGGGCCATCTCTCCAAACCCATTAAAAAAAAAAAACAGACATTCTTTGTTTGCTTGTTTATTTTTGTGTGTTCATGTATGTGGATGCGGTTTGTGTGTGCGAATGTGTATGAGCTTGTGTGTGCCATGGCACACATGAAGCTCAGAGGACAATTTGCAGAACTCGGTTCTCTCTTTACTAGCACAAGAGTGCTAGGATCTAACTCAAGCCATCAGATTTGGGGGCAAGCCCCTTTGTCCTCTGAGCCAGCTCTGGACCCCATCATTGTTCATAATAATGCAATTTCTAAGAGTGGAACGCACCAATGTAACTTGATGCACAGAGTGTAAGCATGTCCTAACCCCTCACGGAAGCTCCAGCCTTTAATGAGCGTCCGGCAAAGTCCAGATAACTCATTTGCCCAGAGTTCTATGTCCGTTCCAGTCAATTTTGTCAGCTTCCGATTTTCAACACTGCCTTTATTTTTGTTAAAGTCAACAACTACTCTGTAAAATTGAAAACATGAGTCAATCTGGACAACTGGCCTTCCGAAGTGGAAGAACACCCGGTGCCTGTATTGATACAACAACGTACTTACCCTTTCCTGGAAAGTTGAGCCACGATGGCTTTGCACCGATGGCTTTGCACTACCCCTTTTCACTGCTGCTCTGCAAGCCTTTCCCGTGTGAACTCACGCTGAACATGTATGAATGTATTTCAGTGTGAGCTTTGCCCTCTGCTTCATTTCTACTTTGATTCCTTCCACGTTCTTTCCCTTTCAAACCTGAAAAAAAAACTTGTATTGCTAGCTTAATTCACAACTGATTATCGTCACTTTGATAACAATCATGCTTATAAAGCCTCATAAATTTTATATATGCCAAGATTTAAGAAGTCCTATCTCAAATCCATTCTTATAAGAAAAGGTGGATGGTGGTTGTGCAGGTATTCAAAGTTTCGCCTGCAGGTAGAAATATATAGTCAAAGACGTATTTATTCACATCCATGCATAACAATATAATCTATGACTATTGATTCCCAGAAAAATACATCTTCATTTGAGAGGTGAGTTATCTCTTTTTACTTTCCCAGTGAAGAGAATGGCAGATGGATGCTCAGCTCTCTGCTATTCTTCACTGTGGGAGTGATGGATGAGCAGACACTCAATCTAGCCCTTGTTTCTTCACTAGCTTCCAACTTCTGCTCTTCGTTTGTTATATGTTCCAGATACAAGGATGCCCCAAATACGCCGCTCAACTCATAATGAGACAAGCTGCAGATATGGAAGCTGATAATTTTCTCTATGACACTGCAAATTGTCTCAATAAAGGATTTGTAGGAGAGACTCTAGGTGGCTCATTGATGAATTAGTAACTGAGGAAAGACACATGCTCACACAATAAGCACACATAGTAGCATTGGTTCCAATCCAAGGGAGAGTTGCTAAAACCAACTGTGGTTCTTCCCTATCTGACAATTTTGCAACCATCATTCGACTTCGATTTGTTGGCTCCATGGTCGTTTCTTAGGCATGGGAGTTTAGAACTGGATTTTATAGCTAAACTTGACTTATATTTTCAGGGTTACTACTTTTATATCAGTAAAACCAGCAGCAACTGTTAAATCCGTTCCCAGAAAACAACATTTCAGCAGATATATCAATGGGTAAATTTTGTGGCTATGTCCCCAATATAATCTTGAGTTTTCTTTCAGTTGCACAAAAGACTTTTATGATCTGACCTTTCCATGACCCGAATTGTAAGACATGGCACCTGCATTGATTTTAAGTACCCGCACTCACTTCTGTTATTCCTGCCTCCAGGAAGCAGGGGCTCTTTTCCTCACCGCCTGCTTTGACTGATGTTCAGTAAATTTTGCTCAATCAACCCACATAAGCGAGTTCATTCAGGAATGTCAGTTCACAGACCTTCCTGCTCTCGGCTTGGAGGCCGAGAAAGAGGTGTGTGGTTCTGCCTGAGAAAAATAGGGGGTGGTGGTGGTGAATTCTGTGAGGATCCATATGCAGCCTGGCTCCCCCTGCCTCACGAGATCTTGGGAAAGTCATTAGTTTAACAGGGTTTTGTCTGCATGATAGGAAACAATGGCTCCATGTTTCCCATGAATCCTATACTAGACATGGTTATATCTCTGGGGATATAATCATGGGCAAAACATATAAAGCCCTGGATTTGCGGACCTTATGAGCTACAGAAAATATTTAAGATATTTAAAGAAACATTTCCAAGGGAGTTGAGAGGTCCATGGTTGTGGTGTTACAGAAAGCCATGGGCACCGTGGAGGGAACTGCAGGAGGGTTGGGAAGCACATCCTGAATTAGTGATGGCTGCGCCAAGGCATGGGTAGAAGGAAAGGGAAATATCAGAGGGAAGAATGTTCTGAGGAGGAAATGCAGGGAGGGCTTAGTTCAAAGACAAGAAAAGGAATCTTTAAAAAAAAATCAAGAATGTTCAGCAGGCCATGCCTGTGATCCCAGCAATTTGGGCACTGAGGCAGGAGGATCATGAATTTGAGGCAGCCTGAGCTACATGGTGAAACTCTGTCTCAAAAAAAGCCATAGGATAGAAGTCATTCATATTGCCTAGACTGCAAAGTCGAAGAAGACTTCATATATAGGGAACAAAAAACCATAATATTTGAGCATAATTATTTTGAAGTAAGCCGTCAGTGCTACCAGTGGATTTATTTTATAAATGTGATTCATTAATCATGATGACCTTGGGTATATGTCTGTGCCCTTATTTACTCAACAGATGTCTGGTTGACTCAGTAGCTTCAAAGGTTGGTTGAGCCACACGATTAGATAGGTTAAAAACAGCATCAGAGGGGCTTAAAGCACATCCTCTTTCTGTCTGCTGCTCCCTCTTATGTGTAGGGTGATCCATCACAAACCATTTCCCCTACATTAACTCACTGGATCCTTCAGACGATACTGTGGGTAGGATATGAAGCTGAAGACTCAGATAGCTTCAAAGACTTGGTCACATGAAAGACATAACTGCTAACATTTGACATCCATCTCTGGGGTGACCTTTAACACAAGTCATGGGCATAAGAGACAACTTCTTGATAGAAATAGAAACAAAAATAATAACCTGGTTATCTATTCCATTTTGCTTGCTACTTAGCATTGAAATATTTTCTCTACTCATCCAACTTTTGCTTGAATTGTGGGTCACAAGGATGAGAGCTTCTGTATACTGCAATAAAATCTTCCTCAGTTTGGGCTGGGAAGACACAAGCATGAAAACCTGAATTCAAATCTCTGGCATCCACATAAAAGCAAGATATGGTGGTGCACATCGGCTACCCATGTCATGGAAGGGGTGTGGATCCCCATAATTCACTGGCCAGCCAGCCTAGCTGAACACATGAGCTTGATATTTATTTTGAGACCCCATTGCAAGGAAGATGTAGTGGTACATACATTTAATCCCAGAGCTCGGGAGGCAGAGGCAGGTGGATCTCTGTGAGTCTGAGGCCAGCCTGGTCTACAGAGTGAGTTCCAGGACAGCTAGGACTACAGAGAAACCCTGTCTCAAAATAAGAAAGAGAGAGAGAGAGAGAGAGAGAGAGAGAGAGAGAGAGAGAGAGAGAGAGAGAGAGAGAGAGAGAGAGAGAGAGAGAGAGGGAGGGAGGGAGGGAGAGAGGGAAGGAAGGAAGAAAGGAAGGAAGGAAAGAAAGATGCAAAAAAAAAAAGTAGATTTGGATAAAGAGATACCAGACATCAGTCTCTGGCCCATGCACACACCGAAAGTTGCCTGTCAGTTCTTCTTTTAATCAGTCCGGCCATCCCTAGTTTTACACCTTCAAGTTTCCTCATGACACAGTCAGTTGGTAAAGCATATATCTGACATTAGAGCCTTGGTCACTCGCTGTAAATCTTTGGCAACTCAAGCTTTCTAATCTTCAACTTGCTCAAAGGTAAAACACTGTGAGGATTAAAAGAGACAGTCACGTGAAGCACTTGGCACAAGACACAGCAGTGTTACTTTGTAGTACTATTTTTATTAACGACCTGGGCCACCCTCTGAGCACACTCCAGTCTGCTAACGTGCCTCTGAAAATTCAACCCCCAAATCCAGACAAAATACTTCAGACGCGGGCCATAAAGTCCAGTAACTAACAAACTTGGCCAGCGTCCCCTCTAGTTGGGCAGACTAGAACAGCCTTTCAACACAGCCGACAAACCATACGTGTAGACACCATGATTAGATTCAGATGTGCGCACAGAAATCTGATTTTCTAACTTTGAACAAGTTATTGTAGGGAGTTGCTTCCTAAGGTGATATAAGATGAGGCAGGCTTGTTTGGTACTTAGAAAGCCACATGAGTTCTTACACCAAGTGTGAGCAAAAGACTTGCTTATACCATCAAGGCCCATCTCTCGGTCCAGCCATGGGTGTCCCCCAGCAACAGAATTGAGTGATGAGCCCCAGAGGGGAGAATGCTGGGAGGCTGGAGTCTGTGATCTCATTATCAATAGCAGGTATATTGTAGTCATTGTGGCCTACTGTTTTAATATCATGACACACTAGGCTGTTTTTCAAATACATCGTCTGCAGCCTGGAATTGCCTATTGGAAAAATTCACAGCTCTTGCTATTGTTATGATGCTGTTCTATAGACTAAAACCTTTTTCTTTACACAGCTAGGAGCCCAAACAAACAAAAACCAACAGCTCCCCTGTTCCCCACTGCCCTTTGCCTAAAAAGGGGACTAGATGCTTGTGCATGTCTTCATTGAGTCTCGTGCAGAGGGAGCAGGATGACTAGACGCTTGTGCATGTCTTCGTTGAGTCTCGTGCAGAGGGAGCAGGATGGCTAGATGCTTGTGCATGTCTTCGTTGAGTCTCGTGCAGAGGGAGCAGGATGGCTAGATGGATGCAGACAGAGGGAGGAGGTAGAAAGAGGGAAGAGTGGGACTGAATAGATGGTGTCTGGAATTTTGAAAAATAGATGATAGACAGACAGACAGGAAGGCAGAAAGGAAGGCAGACAGCCAGATAGGTAAATATGTGGGTAGGTGATAATGATGAAGATAGATAGATAGATAGATAGATAGATAGATAGATAGATAGATAGATAGATGACAAGATAGTAGACAGACAGACAGACAGACAGATAGATAGATAGAAGACAGGATAGTAGACAGACAGACAGACAGATGATAGAGAGATGGATGGATGGATAGATAGATAGATAGATAGATAGATAGGTAGGTAGATAGAATAGAAGACAGAATAGTAGACAGACAGAGAGACAGACAGACAGACAGATGATAGATGGATGGATAGATAGATAGATAGATAGATAGATAGATAGATAGATAGATAGATGATAGGTAGGTAGATAGAGATAGATAGATAGATAGATAGATAGATAGATAGATAGATAGATAGATAGATAGATGATAGGTAGGTAGATGATAGATAGAATAGAAGACAGGATAGTAGACAGACAGACAGACACATGATGGCAGATGGGGCTCTTTCTCTTTCTAAGGAAAGCTTGTCAGACAGTTTATGAGGCTGCTTGAGTTCTACTCCTGATTGCACTATCAGTTGGTTCATGACTCAGATTAGTCTTTGAAACTCTCCCGGTCACTGCAGTAAAAGCGAAGTGTTCCCAGCCAGCAAGTCTGACCACCTTGACAGGGTTTCAGTGGATCTTACTCTGCACGTTCATCTCCACCAGCCTCCTTGCCACTCCCTGCTGGACCTTCCTGTGCCAGGATTTTCAGTGCGCGTGTGTTACTGCCCACAGCTGCCAACCACACTGTCAGGGATGCTCGTGTTTCTGGTAAATAAATGGTTTGGTGTATTGGGACCAAATGACACCCAGTTTTCTTACAGCTACATTCTGTTTCACCCTATATAAAGACAGTCTCTCACGTGCTGACCCCCATCATACATTCTCTGCACACATAGGCCTGTGTGCGGAAGCCAAGCTATCTAAAATCAGAGGGGCATGCCTGGTTTCCTCTGATCCAACTGACAGGGCTCAACTCTTAGATATGCATTAAAATTAAACTATAGTTTCAATTCCCCCACAAACAGCTTCCTCCTCTTTGTTTTTGCCATCCTGTTTATGAGGTAAACAGCCCAGTGCTGTCCTTGAACTCCTGGCCCCAGTGATCGTCCTGCTTTAGCCACCAGGGAGGCCAAGACACAACGCACCATGGTGCTAGTTCCGGACTTCTCTTTCTTTGCTCTGTCCTTCCATAGGGACAAGAGCCCTGTCGTGTAGTAAGGAGGCTGCTTGTTTGTTCCCAGCCACTCAGCCCCGAAATAACCACACAATACTGTATTAATTAAATCACTGCTTGGCCCATTAGCTCTAGTGTCTTATTGGCTGTTACATATTAATTTAACCCATCTCCATTAATCTGTGTACCACCACATGGCTGTGACTTACTGGGTAAATTTCCCAGCGTCTGCCCCCAGCAAGCTACATGGCTTCTCTCTTGCTCTGCCCTTCTTTTTCCCAGCACTCAGTTTAGTTTCCCTCACCTACCTAAGTTCTGCCCTGCTATAGGTCCAGAGCAGTTTCTTTATTCATTAATGGGATTCACAGCACACAGAGGGAAATCCCACATCCCTGTCACTTTTTAACTTTCTGTAAAGTAAGTCTGGTAATTAGTAAGTATGACATAACCCTGCATCATTAAGGTGGGAAGGGGCTTTTGCAGGAGTATTTCAGGGCAATTTCACCGCATCCTCTTCTAGCCAGAAGCTAGCGTATCCTAGGCTCCTCTCCCCTGATGGTTGTGGTTGGAGTGGATACATCTGGCAGTAGGAGCCACTCTACACAGAACAGAAAGGTTGAAGCCAAGCCTTTCTCTCAGGAAGGATTTGGAGCCAGGAGTGTGGGCTCACCAGGTGAGACTGTGAAGAAGCGTGCTGATTGGTGCCTCCATCTGACACGGAAGACTGGAAGCCTGGAGCAGCCAGAGGCACCGCCATTTTGCAGCAGCTCTCAGGTGCATGCAAAAGAATCGCCTGATGTAACAAGATCGGCTGAGGTCACTGCTGGTGGCTTCCTGATCCTTGTTCCCTCTGATCTTCCCCATGTTTAGTTCAAACTTTAATTTTATGCACTAAACCCCTTCACCCTTGAAATATACAGGGTAGCTGAAACCTAGCCTGGGAACTGATAGCTCCCTGAGCAATCCATGATGTCATAAAACAGTCAAAGTACTGGGAAAGTCCATTGTGATGTCCAGTAGAGTGAGTGTGGTGATTTACCTTTTATTTTATATTTATGTATTTATATATTGTGTGATTAGGGGTGTGCATGTGCCAGGTCATGCGTGGTTGAGGTCAGAGGACAACCTGGAGAGTCTGTTTTCTCCTTCTACCATAGGGGTACCAGAGATCATACTTGGGTTGGCATCAAGGACCTTTGCCCTCTCAGCCATCTCAGTCAAAGAAAGCTGGCTTTGTGTGCTTTTTGCCACAAAGGAACACTTAGTAACTCATTTCCCTTCTCACCCTCTATCTCTTTTTCAGAAAGTGGGGTCACTAGAGATCCTATCTTTCCGGCTCTCTAAGAGACTTTAATGACTTTCACAGATCATCCTTCCTGACAGGACCACAAACCAGTACCTAAGGCTGTCACTATGTGGGCCCATTTCTGTCCTCTGAACAGGCTTAAGGGTCCCAGCTACCCTCAGAGCACCTGAGAGAGAGGGGGCTCACCCCCCATAGAGAGAGAGAGAGAGAGTGGACTCCCCTAGCAGTGGAGCATGCTGAGCCCAGCAAGCTTGAATCTCAGCCCCTTCTCCTCTGAGCACAGCCTGAGGAACCACCCAGCTACCACTCTTCAGGGAAACCCTCCATGGGCTCGGAGACTTCTCAACTCCTCTCTGTTCTTCTCCAAACCAAACCCGGGACAACGGAGGGACGGCGAGGACCGCCCCCAGTGAACCGCTAGCACACTCTTCATTAGCGATCATTCCAGACATTAATGAATTGGAAGACTAATTGCGCCAACGACAAGTCATTCACGTTAAGGTGTCACCGTAATTGTGCATTTTAAACTGTTACTGTAGAGGTTTATCCTCTTGTTAAAGACTGTTGGCCATCACTGAGGATGTGGGAAGGGATGTGTGTGTGTCTCCTGCTGGGGATGAGAAAGGGGAAGGTGTGTGAACCCTACTGGGCTGCTCCAAGGCCTCTTCCCTGTCTTCCTGTAGACTGACTTCAGCACTGGAGAGGGAGGGAGGGCAAAGTGACTCCTCTTCCCTCCCGTTCAGAGGACCTGATCCTAACACTCGTGAGGCCTAAGGCAAGAGAACAAACGGAGGCATATGGATTATATGTCTAAATATTTAGAAGTTATAAATAAGGCTAAAGACTGTTAAATTATGTTCTATCTTTTTACCTCGACAAATAAATATTCATCATGATAAAATCGAGGCAACATGCATAGAGCTGTCCTGTGTGTGATGACAGAAAAATATCAAAGATGACTGAATTAATTATTATCATGCGTGTATGAGGCCCTGTTGACAAGCCGATGATGCAGGGATGAGGAACAAAGGCATACATAATTCATTAGTTATCATATATTTATTACATGAAATTAACTTGTCTTACTTTTTAAAAATCAAAAACACTAACTGTACTGCTATGGCCAAGATTTTTACATGTGTTCTACTGACTTCAGGGATAACTAATCTTTTAACTTAAGTTATATATAGTATATGACTAAACTTTTAATTTCAATTTGGAAAAATTATTTTTTGCTTAGGAAAGAGCAACTGAAAAATTTTTACATAAAAATTTTTTGCTACTATTTTTTCTTTTTTGAGACAAGGTTTCTCTGTGTAGCCCTGGCTGTCCTGGAACTCGCTCTGTAGCCCAGGCTGGCCTTGAATGCAGAGATCTGCCCGCCTCTGCCTCCTGAGTACTAGGATTAAAGGTGTGTGCCACCACTGCATGGCTATAAAAGTTTTTCTTTTTTTAAGGTTTATTTTTATTTTAAGTGAATGACTATTTTTTGCTTATATGTTTGTATGTGCACCATGTGCATGCCTGGTGCTCAAGAATGTCAGAAGAGGGCATTGGATCTCCTGGATCTAGAGTCACAGACAGTTGTGACCTGCCATATGGTACTAAGAACCAGACCACGGGGTTCCACAACAGCTCCAGTGCTCTTATTCACTGAGCCATCTCCAGCCACAGCAACTCAGGCTCCTGGGAAATTCTTTCTTTTTAAATATGAATTTGACAATTTGTTTTTAAAGTTTTTTAAATTTATTTGGGATGTGTGTGTCTGTGTATCTCTCATTTCGTATGTGTCTGTGTGTCTGCCTTTGTGTTTGTATGTATGACTGTGTGTGTCTGTGTGTCTATGTGTGTCTCTATATGTGTTTGTATGTGTATGTTTGTATGTACATCTGTGTGTATGTGTCTGTTTGCATGTGTGTCCCTGTTTGTGTGTATGTCTGTCTGTGTGTGTGCCTGTGTGTGTGTGTGTGTGTGTGTGGTGGCATTTCAATTGTATTTTTTTAATTTTTTAATTTATTTTTTTAAAATTTATTTATTTATTATGGATACAATAGTTTGTATGTATGTCTAAAGGCCAGAAGAGGGCACCAGACCTCATTACAGATGGTTGTGAGCCACCATGTGATTGCTGGGAATTGAACTCAGGACCTTTGGAAGAGCAGGCAATGCTCTTAACCACTGAGCCATCTCTCCAGCCCCCTTCAATTGTATTTTAATAAATAAAGTTTGCCTGGCTGTAAGGCTGACGAGTGTGGCTCTTTTACTCTCCCAATCCCCAGGCAAGCTTTATTTATTAAAATGCAATTGAAATGCCATTACATGTATGTGCCTGTGTTCATACATGTACCACGTGATTGAAATGCCATTACATGCATGTGCCTGTGTTCATACACGTACCACGTGCACGTGGAGGTAAGAAGACAACTACAGGTGTTGGTCCTCAGGAGCGTTCATCATCTACTGGAAACAGGGTCTCTCACAGGCCTGGACTTTCCCCATGTAGGCTCAGCTAGCTGACCGGCAAGCTTCTGGAGATCGCCTCTCCCTGCTTCATACCCCTCCAACACGGGAATTACAGGAGCACACCACCATACTGGCTCTTTTAGCAGGATCTGGGACTGTAACTCCAGTCCTCCTGCTTGAGAGGCAAGTACTTTACTGACTGAGTCATCTTTCTAGTCCTCGTAATTGTTGTTTGACACGTTGCTATAATTTTTATATCAATATGCTAAAGGAATATCTAAATACATAAGATGTTTCTTACATCTTTTTTTCACGTTTTTTGATGTTGGATTATTATAAAGGAATAATTATAACTATTATATATATTATTATTATTAATCACTAAAACATTGATTAAATTGTTCAACTCTTTCTCCAACTGAAACTGTAGGTGGGCACTGGTGGTGGCTCACACCTTTAATCCCAGCACTCAGGAGGCAGAGGCAGGTGTTTCTTTGAGTTCAAAGCCAGCCTGGCCTACAGAGTGAGTTTCAGGACAGCCAGGGCTACACACAAAAACCTGGTCTTAAAAAACAAAAAAAGCAAAACAACAAAAAATAACTGTAATCTGTGTGAGCATGGTAGTACACACCTGTAATCCCAGCATCAAGGCAGGAAGATGTCATGTTCAAAGTTAGCTAGGCCTATGTAGTGGGACCAGTCTCAGGGGTGGGGTAGGGAATGGGGATAGGGGTCGAGGGGGCGTCTGGGAATGGCATTGGGCATGAAATGGTCTACACTAACATTAAAAATAACTGCTAATTACTACACATGATTAGCTCTGTCGTGACCTCACGCTGAGGGCACCTTCTGTCGGGGTCCAGCCTAGATGGGGCTTGCACATTCCAGGGTGGGGTGTGTGGACTATAAATATTAGACAGGAGGACCAGAGATCTAAAAGAAACACAGAGACATATGCTAGAACCAGGAGAGCAATCCAGTGAACACTGAATATGCCGAATTTATGTTCCATATGCTTATATACCCCAGTCCAAAAGGCGGGGGGGGGGGGGGCAAAAGACTGCTTTCCCATGACACAAAGAACAAACAGGGAAATTACCTCTTCAGTACCTGAAACATCAAGCCATTTCCTGAGTGAACCATTCTGTTGTTGAGGTAGGATGTGCAGTGACCACACCTTAGGCCAAGCGTCCTGTAGGCAGCCACTCCCTGGGTCAAACCTCCTGTCATATCCTTGAAGGAGCAGGAATAGGCTTGAATTCTCTGATCTTTGGTCAGGGTGGAGCAGATCCACCTCTGTGGGCCATCACAGTATTCAAAGCACCAAGTAACTACACCCTAGGTCAGGATCTCTTGTTTGTAGCCGCTCCTTAAATCAGACTTCTTGTCAGTAACTTTGAAAGAGCGTGGTAGGCTTAAACTCTCTGACCTCAGTCAAGGTGGAGTGGACCCGCTTCTGTGGCCCCATAGCTCCTTGGTCAATACTTTCCTGTTCTAATGTCTTCATATATTATTGGAGTATTAAGGGCATATTAACTTTGTTAACGTTGGTATACTTTTGTTTTGATGGGTTGCCCAGGCAGGCCTAAACACATTAGGCAGTCGACTACCTAATTAGGTAGCCTTGGATCGCTGCAGTCTTCAGCCTGCGGAAGTCTGAGATTACAGGTTGAGCTGCTGTGCCTGGCTTTTTGGAGAGTTTGAAACAGGTTTTTTTTTTTTTTTTACTATAGTTTGTCCGAAAATAAACTATTTTGCCAAAATCTTTTATAATGTCTTCTCATGGCTGGGCCTGGCGGCATAGGCCTGGAATCTCAGTTACTCAGATCTGAGCAGGGAGTTCAAAGTATGGAGATCCTCTCTTAAAAATTAGAAAGAGAGCGTTGGGAAGCAGTTTCAAGTGTTCAAGGTCAGCCCCTGCTCTACAGAGCTTGAGAACTGCCTGGGATTCACGAAAACCTGCCTTCACACTGAATAATAAAACATGAAGAGAGCTTGGGGGGTTCAGTGGGGACTACTTGGCACTTAGTATGAGCAAGTTCTGAAGTCAGTCCCTAGTAGCCCCACCCTCAGAAGAACAGAACAAAACAAAATCAAGCAATTGTTTTAATTTCTTTGAAAATGAGGAAAGCAAACATTCTGTCTGAACTGTGTCATTAACACTTGGCAGCAACAATTCTTATTGGGAAGCCGTGGGCAGCATGGAAGCTCAGAGCTTTGAGTCCCATTCTTCCATTATTTCCGTTAACTTTTGTGGTATACTTTTATTTTGATCAGTTGTCCGGGGAAGTGTTTAAAATTAAATGAAATTAACAGCATTTAGATAGCATTTCTGCCACATGTCCAAAAGTGATTTTAAGACTATCACCTCATGTAGGCAGAGGCTACTTGTTTATTTCCCGGCTGCCCAGACCTGAAATAATCACACAGAAACTGTATTAATTAAAAAACTGCTTGGCCTATTAGCTCAGACTTCTTATTAACTAACTCTTACATTTTAAATTTCTAATATTTTGTATTTTACCGCAAGGCTCATGGTTTACTGGTAAGGTTCTGGGGAATCTGCCTCCTTCAGCGACTACATGGCTTCTCTCTGACTCGGCCTTTTTTCTCTTCTTTTGGTTTGGAATTCCTACCTTACTCTATTCTGCCCTGCCATAGGCCAAAGCAGCCTTATTCATTAACCAATAAATGCAACACATATACAGAAGGATTTTCCACACCAACCTCCTTTCACCTTCGTCTCCAGGAAGACTTTTGAAATGTTATCAATGAAAACAGTTGACACCATATTGCCTAGTAACAAGTCAAATGCACAGGCTACACCATAGACACAAGATCTGTAGATGGAGGGCTGGCCAGTTTTCCAGATAATAAATCTTTCTCTTCATACTGTGCTGTCCCCATGAACTTTTAAGTCATCTCAATAAAGCTAGATCTGGTTGTAAGTTTTGCAAATTTTAATTTTATTTTATTATGTGTTTTCATAAAACAGAAACTGTGCCAGTGCCAGCGTTCAGAATGTGTTCAGCTATCATGGCTTCTGCCGGTGACTAGGAGATGCAGCCATGCAAGTCCTTAGCCATGCAGAGTTGTGAGTCCCTCTCCTCCACGTGTTACTATAGTGATTTTTGGTATGATGTAGGAGTGTTGTGTGGCTCAGGCTCAAAGAGGAACAAGGAAATACTTGGTGCTACTGGGAAATGACACTTATTATGCAAAGATCTACATAGACTATTTCAGAGAAAGGCTGCCACATGCTGGTTTGTCTTTTACCTATCTAAAGGTGCCTCTGCCACTCAAATCCTCCAAAAGCTCCAGGGCACTGCCTGTTTCTGAGGTAGATGGTTGCAAAATCCACAAACCTTCCTCAATTTAGCCTTGTTAATACTTAAAGGAGATGAGGATTTTCCCGGGTCCTGGACTGTGTTTCTCTCCCTTCCTCCCTCCCTCTCGCTCCCTCCTTCCTTCTCTCTCTCTCTCTCTCTCTCTCTCTCTCTCTCTCTCTCTCACACACACACACACACACAAATACACACACTTCACCTTATGTCACTGTTGACTCTCCACCTGTGTGTGTGTGTGTGTGTGTGTGTGTGTGAGAGAGAGAGAGAGAGAGAGAGAGAGAGAGAGAGAGAGAGAGAGAGAGAGAGAGAGAGAGAGAGAGAGAGATGTTGGGGGAAGGCAAGAAAGCCATGGTCACCTACATGAAGGTCAGAGAACAAGAACTCTATGGAGTCATTTCTTCCCTTCCACCTTCATGTGGGTTCCAGGGACCAAACTCAAGGCAAACACCTTTACCCACTGAGCCATCTTGCCTGCCCCACAAGTTAGCTCTTGTCCTCAGGATTACTAATCAATGATCATGGACAGAGATGTGGTTTTCTAGGTGTAGGGTACTTCAACACGACTTTTCTTGTCTGATAATTCTAGTGATATGTGTGGGATAAACAGTACCTTTTATAGGTGGTAAATTTGCTGAGCAGGTAGTTGGCCACTAGAAGTACCCAAGCTTGATCATGGTAGATGAAACCCAAGTTCTCAAATTCTAAATTGCCCAAATGGAAGCAGTAAAATCTTTGGTCCAAAACAGTAAAATAACATTTGTTTATCTTTCTTTCTTATTCTTTTTTTCTTTTTTAACCAAAATATGTGCCAAAATATTCCCCAAGCAGAAAAACATTGTAATGAAACATACACCCACAGCGTGGTGAGATCTTCAAAAGTCCCTATGTGGAGTATGATGAACCTGTGCTTTACTGTGTTAGGGGCCATTTCAGGCCTCTTCTTTCTCAGGGCCTTGAAGTAAAATCGTGACATTTCAGGCCTCTCCTTTCTCACAGGGCCTTGAAGTATAACCGTGAGACAAAACTCAAAGTTAATTAAAACATTGAGTGCTAATCTTAGAGACTCAAGGTCCAGAAAGCACCATAGAGTGCCTCCCTTGTCTGTAGCTTATGGCTAACGTTCTAACCACTGACCTTGCAAAGCTGCCAAAGCTGATGAGTCCCTCCTTCCCTCCCTCCTCTACCCGCAGTTCCTCTCTGAATGACTACTTAGGATGAAAAACTTGCTTCAATAAACTGAGACCTTGACAACTGCACCCTGCTTGGTCTCGTTCTTCTCTCCCGCCATGTCTCTTTTCAGATAGCGTCTCTTCAGGACCCTGAATAGCTGACCCACTGGCAGGTTACATTACTGGTTGTGAAATTTCAAATTTTCTGTTCCAGGAAGTATGAGTCAGAATTATGGCTCCCCTCGAAGGTGGTGCCCACCCTTTCATCTAAGCAGAATGCATGTGCTTCCGGTTCAAGTCCTTCAAATCAAAGTCCAGCAAGTGCTCCACCGCTGCCTGGCTCTGGTCCCTCAAGGTACAGCTGCCCCAATGTCTTCTTTACATATTTTTTCTTCATGTTCATGGTCATTGTCATCTGAATAGCAATGCTTCCCTCTAGAATTGCGCTTCCCTCTAGAATTATGCATCCCTTGGATTGGTCCAAATTGTGCTGCTGTAAAAAAAATGTGATCCATGATTCTGGTGACTAGAAAGTTCAAACAGTGTGGTAGAAGTCTCAGGTACATAGGATGGCCTTGTTTTATAACAACCAGCTGTCTCAAGAACTAACCTGTTGCAATACTTATGTGACCCCTTATGAGGGTTGGGTCCTCGGGACCTACTTCTATTACAGCTACTTCACAAATATCTACCACTTTTTGAAAGAGCCACACCACTGTGGGAACTCCTTTAGCCAGTGGCCTCTGGGATGCTGGCTCACTTTGGGCGTGGTCTTGGGTACTATATATGCAGATGTGGGGCATATGTGAGCCCCTTGGCTGCTGGATTCGGTCCCTGTTCCTAGAGCACACAGAGGACTGTGGACCACTATTCTGTGAGTTTACCCCCGATAAATAAACCTTTATTATACTTCACTCTGGGCTAATGTGGAGCTATTTTAAGTTGCGCCACCATACGGGGACCAAGATCCCCACACTTAACCTCTGGAGGACATGCTCAAATCATATATAAACCATAATGCTCCCAGTGACCCCTTCCCTCCCCTGATCCACACCAGTCTTCCCTTTCTATGTCCAGTTATATCCTTTTTGTGGATTGTCAATGAATTAAGAACAAAGGTAGTTTTCTTTTGACAACATGACCTCCTCAAGTTTCTTGTTACTTGGAAATGAACCAGGACCACTGACCTAAACTCCAGCCTTCCTGAAGCTTTATTTTTAGACAGGATCTCACTATGTTGCTGTGATGGGCACAAACATAACATCCTCCCAAGTACCTAAGAGGACAGATGTGTCACTGTGCCCATTCAAAACCCTTAGAACTATTGATATTCCAAATATGTTTGACTATAAGGGTTCTAGGTATTAATACTTAGAATATTAGAAAGTGAAAATGGAAAAGATATAACATATCGGAACAAAACAGATTATATTTACTATTTCAATATAAACGCAAAGAAAACTTTGTAGTTTCAAGATTAAAATTTATAAGATAACACAAGAAAGACCTTTTTTATTTAACCCTACTATAATTGAAGACTACTTACAGCATAGAAAGTACTATCAGGGACAATTTTACCATTGTGTGAATATCATAGACTGAGTTGTATACATCTAAATAGTATGTAGTACTAAACATCCTGGCAACCTTAAGAAAGGCAGTTTATAGAAGAAAGCGTTTAATGGAGGGGGCTACAGTTTCAGAGGGTTAGCATCTGTGACCATCACGGCAGATAGCATGGAGCATGCAGGCAGGAGCAGTATCTGAGAGCTTACAGCTGATGCACAAACATGGGGTGAAGAGAGCTACCTAAGAAGGATGTGGGTGCCTAGTGACACTTCCTCCAAGAAGGCTACACCCCCAGTCCTTCCAGAACAGTTCATGAACTGGGGACCAAACATTCAAGTATATGATCTTATTCGACCATTCTTACTCAAACCACATGGCCTCTCTGAGAAAGTCTTCACAGACAAACCCAGAGGCTGTGTTTTTTGTGATCCTATATCCTATCAAGTTGGAAAATAAGATTAACTATCACAATGTGCTATATTCCAAATATACTGGAGATATCATGGTAAATGTTGGAAAAACCAAAGCCAAATGAGCAATTATACATGCATTGATTAAGTACAGAAGTATTATGGGAGTGTATAACAAGGGCTCCATGGGGCTAGAGAGATGGCTCAGGGGTTAAGATCACTTGTTGCTCTTGCGGAGGACCCTGGTTCAGTTCCCAGCAAACACACGGTGGCTCACAGCCAATTATAACTGGTTTCACAGAATCCAACCCTCTGTTCTGACCTCTATGGGCACAGGAACACACATGTGCACACAAATACCCACATATTCAAAATAAACAACTTTTTTCTTTCTTCATTTTTCATCTTCTTCTTTTTTTGTTTTTTATTTGTTTGTTGTTTGTTTGTTTGTTTTTGTTTTGTTTTTGAAGACAAGGTTTCTCTGTGTGGCTTTGGAGCCTGTCCTGAAACTTACTCTGTAGGCTAGGCTTGAACTCACAGAGATTCACCTGCCTCTGTCTCCCAAGTGCTGGGATTAAAGATGTGCACCACCACTGCCCAGCTAAAATAAACAACTTTTAAAACAACTTCTAACTGGGTTAGTGGTGCAACTTGGTGGCAGAGAAAATGTGTACCACACATAAAAACCAGAGGCTCAGTCCTCAGAACCAAAAATGTAGATTCTAACCACTACAGAGATTCTAATATAAGTCATGCACTTTAAAAACAAATGCCAAATGGAAACAATTTCAGATTACAGTAACTTTTATTCCTTGGGAGAGATGCCGTGGCAATAAAAGTAAGAGGTGGTAGGTGACTCCACTAATTAGGATTCCATTGTTGTATCAGAACACCAGACACCACAACCATGGCAACTCTTATAGAGGAAAACATTTAACTGGGGCTGGCTAACAGTTTGAAGGCTTAGTCCATTATTGTCATAATGGGAGGAAGCATTGCACTGAAGAGGCAGCTGAGAGTTCTACACCTTGAAAAGCAGGCAGCGGGAAAAGAATAAACACACTTCCTCCAACAAGGCCATGCCTACTTTATCAAGGCTCTGCCTACTCCAACGAGGCTGCACCTCCTAATACTGACACTCCCTCTGAGTCTATGGGAGCCATTTTCTTTCAAGCCACTATGTTCCTACTCCCTGGCCCCCGTAGACCTGTAGCCATATCATATTCAAAATGCAAGTACCCAACTTCAAAAGTCCCCTTAGTCCATAACAGTCTCAAACTTGTTTAAAAGTCCAAAGTGTCTTCTGAGATTCTTGCAATCTCTCTTTTTTTGTTTGTTTGTTTTTGTTTTTCAAGACAGGGTTTCTCTATAGCTTTGGAGCCTGTCCTAGAACTAGCTCTTGTAGACCAAGCTGGCCTTGAATTTACAGAGATCCACTTGCCTCTGCCTCCTGAGTGCTGGGATTAAAGGCTTCATGCAATCTCTTAACTATAATCCCCTGTAAAATCGGAAAGCAGATCACACACTTCCAATATACAGTGGCACAAGATAAACATTACAATTCCAAAAAGAAACAGTGAGGGAACACCTGACCAAAGCAAGACTGAAAACCGCCTGGGCAAACTCTTCATCTCCATGTCTGATGTCAAAATGTTCTTCAGATCTCCAACTCCTTTCATCTTCGTTGATGGAAACACACTTCTTTCTCTTGGGCTGGTTCTACTCTCTGTTAGTAGCTCTCCTCAGCAGGGATCCCACAGCTCTGGCATCTATAATATCTTGGGGTCTCCAAGCCAATGCAGGCTTCAACTTCACAGCTTCATGAAATGGCCTCTCTTTAGGCCTCCATTCAGGGACTTCCCTGACGTACGCCTGGCCTCAGCAGCTTTCTAAGCCAGAACCCTGTGGTCTATGCTGCCAAGTTCTGCTGCCCACTGGCGCCAGAACAATTCCATCAATTCCATCTTCACCAGCTTTCTGTTTTCCATGGTGTTCTTCAGTGTATAAGCTTGGCTGTCCTGAAACTGGGTCTATAGACCAGGCTGGGCTCAAACTCGGAGATCTGCCTGCCTCTGTCTTCTGGTGCTGGGACTAAAGGTGTGCGCCACCTCACCCAGCCCTAAGCTTTTCTTTAGTTCTTGACCTGATGTCACCACTCCCATTATTCCATTTAACATCATGATTTTCTTTAATCTGCTTGTCTCCTTGAACTTAGTGTTATTCAACTTCCTGGTACTCTTTCTCCTCAAATTGTACACTTTGTAACTTCCTTTCTTGGCTTACTCCTTTTCATTATAGATCTTTACAAGATCAAACACTTATAACCACACGACAGATTCAATACCAGACTGTTTTTAGATTTCTTCTGTCAACAGAATTAATTCAAATCTCTTCATTTCAGCCTCTGGCAGATTTTTTACACAAGGGCCAAAAGAAGCCACATTCATTGCCCAAATGATCACTAGACAACATATTAAAATTCTTCTTCTCTGAAACCTCTTGAGTCAGACCCCACAGTTCAAATCAGCTCAGCACCACTGTCTCCCATGCTTCTACTAATGTGGACCATTAAAGCCCCACTAAAGTGTTCAAATGCTTTTCTAATCCAAAGTCCCAAAGTTCGCATTCCTCCAAACAAAAGTGTGATGAGGCCTATCACAGAAATACCTCAGTCTGTTGGGACTAATTGAGTCCTAGCTTTCAGCTGCTCTTCCCTCCTAGAACCTTCTAATTGAAGTTACTAAAAACTGTGCTTTATCTAGAGGATCAGAGGATGGGATTTTCACCTGTTGGCCATTGACTGCAGTGTATTTAAGCCTCCATGGTACTAATAAAGAGGGCTTTTGGTACCAGTGTTTGAAGGTCTGTGTGTTAGTCTGTCTCTGTGTGCATATTCTCAACCTCCAGCCCCTTGCCCGAAGCTCGAGAACTGGGGTCTAGCGCATAGATTGCAGACTGGAGCCGCGATGCGTGGCACCGGTCCATGGTACCAACTTCTGTCTTAGGGTTTCTATAGCTGTGAAGGACACCATGGCCATGGCAACTCTTATAAAGGAAACCATTAAATGAGGTTGGCTTACAGGTCAGAGGTTGAGTCCATTGTCGTCCTGGTGGGAAGCAAGGCAGAGGGCAGGCAGACGTGGCTCCGGAGAGCTAGCTGAGAGTTCTCCATCCTGATCAGCAGACAGAAGGAAGAGAATGAGCACACTTCTCCAGCAAGGCCACATGTCCTAGTAGTGCCACTCTCCTTGAGCCTATGTGGGTCACTTTCTTCCAGACCACTACAGTGTCCTTAGCCTGTCTCGTCTGTAGAGCTGAGATGAAGTTACAGAGAATCTTCACATGGGACGTGTGTCTAATCACGACATTTACTCAGCGATGGACAATAGTATATTACAGCCTCAGGAGACTATGGTGGAGTTGAAAAGTCCTGTACCTACTGAGAAAAATATCCCCCGTTAGCCCAGTAGTGGGTGGCTCTGCTGAAACAATAAACCAATCAAGCAGAATTAAAGCCCAGGTTTTAATCTGAGCAAAGCATTCCCAGCTGGTCCCTGGAGGAGGAGAAACCATGGGGGAAGCCATGTGGCAGGCCTGGAGTAGGAGACAGCGCCTCAAATAGCCTCTAGAGGCCTACAGGAGGAGCTGACCCCCTGGGGGCTTTTTTGGGGTGGGATTTGGAAAGGGCAGCTCCAGGGGAGACCCCCAACACCTACTGAGATCACAGCTGCCACAGTGTTGCTGATGTCCACCACACCAGTGTTTCAAACCTTCAATGTTTAGCATATAACAATACTGCCCCGACAATTAAGTGTGTTACATAATGCCTGTAGAAATGGTAAGTATGTTTGCGTCATTCAGCACTGCGCTGTGCCCTTTCTCATTGTTCTAGAGTGCACAGCTACTTGTTGAGACTCCCATGAAGTGCTATTTGCTCCAGAAGCCTCCTCCATCTTAGCGGTCACCAGAGGCCATGGCAGAGTGTGACCTCCATCTCTAGATGTGTGTAAGCATGGCCTATGATGTCCATGCAATGGCAAAGGCTCCTGATGGCTCGTTTCTCAGATCACGACCCTGTCCTTAAGTGGCACACAGCTGTGTTCGGCTCCTTCCTTCTCTAGTCCCCTCTTCTACACTACTTCTCCTCAGACAGGGTGTTTTCAACAGCTGTTACGGTATTAGATTTAGAGAAAACAGTCTGTTTGATACCAAGAAACCAAGAATAACATGAGTACATGTGAGAACACACACACACACGTTTTAAATGAAGGAAATGAGCTTTAAGAATTTCAGAATTCGGGAGACATAAATTCAAGGTCAACTCGACATTTCATAATTTTTGATGTTGACCTTTTTTGTTTGTTTGTTTGTTTTGTTTTGTTTTAAACCAAAATCTCCACCTTTTGACACTTTGTTAATAGTTTTTGTTGATTCAAAAGTAAATGTGTGCTGTACTTGGGGCTCTTGGGATATTAAACAGGGCCTCAACCACAGATCTAAGGCCACCTGAAGACATGGATTGAAAGGCCACCGTATCCGTTTGTTATGACACTAGTTGCTCTTCAAATCAGCAATTTCTTGGGGGCGGGGAGGAGCTTGCTGATCTGAAACTTTTTATGTAGAGCAGGCTGGCCTCCAACTCACATAGATTCTCCTGCCTCTGCCTTCTGAGTGCTGGGATTAAAAGTGTGTGTCATCACTGTGAGCCCTTAGGTTCTTTTCCTGAGGAGGTAACATGGAGGGCACGCTGGAAAGCTAGATAGAGGTGCTTGAGAGCTTTGTGCCCAGGAGAAACTGGAGAGTCAGCCTCAGGCAGTCAGTAAGAACAGATACTAGGTCCAACCTGCTCGGCGGGACCTTGGCACCGACTCTGAGGAACTAAAGCAACTCTGACAAGTGGTTGAGCCTCTCTGGTCTGCAAAATGAGAGAAACAATGGCCTGGACTTCATAGTGCTGAGATAATTCAGAGGTGAGTCCATGCAGAGTCTTTAGAACAGGGCACAGCATGTGACAAGTGTTTTGTGCTTTGGCTGTGAACTGTCCCCCAAAGGCTCACACGTTGAAGTCTTGGTCCACAACCCATAGACTCAACCGTTGAGAAGTGACTGGAATATGACAGCTCTGACTGAACAATGGAGTTGTTCTCTAACATATTCATGACTTCATGGAATCAAGGGGATGGGGGTTGTTGATGGGAGGTTTGGGAAGTCAGACCTCACAGGAAGAACTGGGCCTTCCGAGGCATGTGCTGGGAGCTGTAGCTTGCCCTGGTTCGTTTCTGTTTTCCTCTGTGACTTCTTGACTGTCAGAGGTCAGCAGCTCATCCTTGTCCCCACCATGACTCTCTGCCTCACAGAGGCCCAGAAATGATGGAGCCAGCCGGAACTGGGGCCTTTGAAACTGTGACCAAAAATATGTCTTCTCTTCTTTAAATTATATTTTTCACAGTGACAAAAAGTTTAACATGTTCCTTATTAATCTCACTCGGGTAACATGTTCTGTGTAAGTAGTTAGAAATTCTTATGTTCACCTGTGAATGTAAGTGGAGAGGGTGTACAAAAAAAAAAAAGACCCGAGAGAGGATTCTCTGTATAATCAGGCATTTATATTTTGTTCTCAGAGAATGCTTAACTAGTCTCGTACTGAGCCCCAAAGTCCTAGCTGACCTTGATCATCCTTTTAGAAATGGCTTTTTTCCTTTATCTTTGTTTTTCTCCTTTAGTATCAGCCTCTGTCTTGGTTAAATCGGGGCCCTTGGATTAAATGAGCCATGTTCAGGTAAGTCTCGCCATTCTCAATTTGAAAATACAGTTGCCAGAGTCCATTGTTTTCCCTGCTTCACTGGGAAGAATCCAAATTTTCACCCAAGAGCCAGCCTTTCCCTTGCAAGTCTCAGATCCCCAAAGCCACGTGTGATTTGCGTCTCTGAGTGAGAAGGAGACATCCAGAAAGAGGGACGGCAGCTCCTCAGCTCAGCGCAAATTAGGATTGCTGCCGCTTACACGGGAAAACGAAAGCCAGTTCTTCAGCTTGCAAACCAACTTCACAGGCTCACTGTAGGACCCTGCTTGGAAACCGTCTGAATTTACAGTGTTCGCCTAAGCCTCCCGAGTGTTGTTTACAGTGTTTGCTTCACAGGGAGGAGGATTAAGGTTTCGGCAGTTTAGGGAACAAATGCACACACAGGGAAGCAAGCAAGCAAATTATTTAATGATTATTTTTAAGAAACATGTCACTGTGCAGGGAAAGTGTTTGGAGAGGCATTCAAGGCCCATGTCACTGTGTGACACCTCTTTATTATCACTTCAATGCAGCGAGTCCAGGGGGTAGGAGCAGAAACTCTTACTATTTCTGTCTTCCATGTAACACTTCATACAAAAATAATGACTTCAGTCCTCAGAGCCCCACCCTAATATTTTAGAAAATACCATGTTTATGCCTGAAAGCAGCGGCTTTTCGTATCTCAAACATTTGATGTGCTGTTTGCTCAATAATTTGGAAGGACATTTATTTGGATTTCCTGGTAGCTGTCAGTCAGGCGTTCCTCCTCGTGGTCTGCCTTTAAAGAGGGCATCTGCAGTGAGAAAATACACACTCAATGGGAAGGTTGTTTCCATGTGGCTATGCCAAGTGAATTTTAAGTTCCCCTTTCCACCATGCAGGCCTTGCCGAGGGGCTGGGGGTGGATTAACGCGGTTCCGATACTTCCGTGTATCAGAACACGGATTTGCCGACAACAGCTGCAGCAAATTCCCTTGACTGAGAAGAATTACAAGTATTATCACCTAGATCATTAAACTGGGTTCATAGATTGCGCAATATCTCCAATCAATTCATCTACGGGAACTCGAAGCCAGCTGGACCCCCTCAGCGAGAACTTGACTTAATTGGCCAATAAGTGGCTGAAAAGGTACATGCTATTTGATCGCATTACCGAGTGGGCACGTGATTACAGTTTGGAGCAGCGTGGAGGGTGGACTGCAGGTCAGCCCTTTTGGGGAGGGCTAAGTTAATGTCCACTATTAAGTGCTACTCTGAAAAGTGGTGGTTTCCTGGGAGCTCAGATGGGGAAGACGGTCCAGGTCAGGCTCCGGCTGATGGAGTGGGCGGGAAACGCACACGACACACGTTTATCATCTTTTGGCCTCGTTTCTGCCTTGGTAATCATCCACACTAACCACTCTGCTGTTGCCTGCTTTCCTGTCTCCTTTTCATTTTTATTGGCATAACCTGAAAATATTGCCCCAGCCAGTGAATCTATCTGGAAGGAAAAATCATGTCTCCCCCAACGGTGTCCCAAGAGCCCTTTCCGCAGAAAGGTTAAAGAATTAGGAATTTGAAGAAAGCCCTGTTTGTCCATATATACAGATATGCATTCTTTCTCTCTGGCGACTGAAGCATTGTTTGCATATTAGATGGCTACCTCCTACCAACACCAGCAAGAAAATGAGCGCGTCACACCTAAGTAAGGGACCAGATTGCTGGCACACACACACAAAAGCAGCCCTGTGTTGAAACAAAGGTTTCTTAGCAAATGCTACTGTGGCATTTGTTTCAGTTCAGCCAGTTTGTTGTCTATGTACGCACACGCGCGCGTGCGCGCGTGCACACACACACACACACACAGAGAGAGAGAGAGAGAGAGAGAGAGAGAGAGAGAGAGAGAGAGAGAGAGAGAGAGAGAGGGAGGGAGGGAGGGAGGGAGGGAGGGAGACCCAGAGAGCTTTTGACAGACTAGGTTCAATATTTCGAGTTAACACACCAGCAACAGCATACTATCACTTGCATTATTGGTGTTAGACCATAGCAGGTATTATTCGGGGTCCCAAGACAAAAGTTTCAGCGTGTGGTAATCGCATGGAAACCTACCTATTTAGTAGATTTTTTTATTAAACATTATCATTTTACCAAATAATAGCTTATCTTGTTTTCCCCAAATTACATATTTGTTTGTTTAGTGTGCGTGGAGCGTACACACTGCAGTGTGTGTGTGGAAGTCAGAGGACACCCTGGAGGGACTGGGTCTCTCCTTCCACCATGTGGCTCCTGAGGATTGGACTCAGGCTGCTGGGCTTGGTGTTAAGAACCTTCGGGCTCCGTCTTGTCACCCTGCATTTGAGCTTGTAAGCGAACGGGAGGCAGGGCAATCATTCAACCTACGGCCAGGTTTGCACTGCAGCCTAAATGATGAAACAGGCTTTGAAGCTGCCGAAAGTTCATCAGCTCACAGAAGCCGGTCACGTTGCTGGCATTGCTCCATGCATTTGCTTTTGTAGGCATGATCCATGGTTCCAGGGCTTCCGAGTTTCTGTGTCGTTTGTGTTGATGTGCTGGTGTGCTGCGGCAGAGGTCTGTGTGGTCCATGCTGGAGCCATCACCTTCGTGGCAAGTGGGAACTGTAATATCACATGTTTACATGTTTACTTTGTACTGACAGCCCTGGCTGCCCTGAGCTCCTAATGTCACAGAGATTGGCCTGCCTCTGCCTCCTGAGTGCTGGGATCAGAGGTGTGTGTTACCATGACCAGCTGAAGTCTTTTAAGACCAAGAGGCTTCCAGCCAGGTGTGGCGACTCACACCTTTGGCCCCAGCACTCGGGAGCAGAGGCAGGCCGATCTCTGTGAGTTTGAGGCCAGCCTGGTCTACAGAGTGAATTCCAGGACAGCCAGGACTGTACAGAGAAACCCTGTCTCAGAACAACAATAAAAACATGATTTTTTCTTGCATGTGTGTGTCTCCAGTACTTGGTATATATATCCCTTATGTGCAATCAACATGAAGGAATGAGTATTACATCTAAAAGACGCCTTTGTCTGTCTATGTGGACAGACCAGCACAGGCTCCCAAACGACACTTGCCCATCAGAGAACTGGGATGGCTCAAGAGCAGACTTGGTAAAATTCCATTGCTGTGCAGCTCCAGGTGCCACCACATCCCATCATCCCGACGTCACACACCTTCCCAAGACCTCTCGTTTGTCATCTGCCTGCCTTGGGTTGCCATCCTTCATTAGATTTCCCCCCATCTTCTCTATTTTCCATAGTATTTTCATGTCCCTGTACCATCCCACCCCACTTAACTGGAAGGCCCCCGAAGGCAGGAAAGAGACTCCAGCTGACCATTCTCAGTGGCTAAGAGGTTCACGCTAAGTGTGTCAGGCTAGGGGATAAATAGATAGAAACCATTCCTTTTAGAGCAAAAGCAGGTAGCATCTACCGGGAGCCTAGCTCGGTCAGCGCCATGCATGGAGGTGACTCACAGATCTGCGGCGTGCAGGATCTAAAGCTAGATTTTTCTGCACCCAAGTCTGAGCTCATGTTGCTATGTTGTGTAGGCAGCTTATAAACCCCCAGCTTTTCAGAGACTTTTTTTTTTTTTTTTTTACTTAGGTCCCACATCTTCCAAGGCCAAATGAAAAGTCAAAAGTGCCCCGCACATATGTATTTTCCCACTGTCTTTCTTTCTAAGCCTCACTGGGTTTGACTGGTGAGAAAGTTGTCCCAACAACAGGGCAACTGCAAATCGGCATCTCCTCCTGAAAGTCCCACACGCACTGATTTTCTGAATGGGCCCTCTCTCCTCCACACCAGCCTCCTGCTTCTAAAATCTCCCTTCGGCGCGATCTGGATGGAAGCTGAGGCAGGGTGGGCGACGTCTTCGCAGCCCTTGGAGGAACCGCATTGTTCCTCTGGCTGCTGGGTGAGAGGAAAACAGCCCTCGGGTGGAAGAGCCCCGTGACCATTCCTTCTCCTCTCCTTTATTCCTGGAATATCTCAGTGAAGAGTTAAATCAGGGAACATGGAGCCAGCGCACACATTTTTCTCGTAGCCTGAGATCTTCGGGGTGAAAGGGTAGCACTGAATTAAGCATTTAGTATATTCAAAATCCGTGACCCAGAGCTGCTGTCTGAAAGCATCATTGATAATAGGGCTGGGAGCGCATTACACTTTGCTGGTACTTATCTTGCCTTGGACAATCGACTCGGGAGTGATAATTATCCCACTAGGAAAACTGTCCCATTGTCTCACTTGTCTTCATGGGCAGGGACTTCCCTTTCCCTCTTCTGGCTGTGTCCTTTCTCTGCGGGGCCCATTATTTCTCATTTAATTAGAAGCACTCGATATTAATAGTTCTTCCCTCATCATTTATGTTGTTTTCATTTAAATAATTACACAACACAATGTGCCCACTCCCCGTAGGCTGAGAAACAGGGCTGCAAACCCCGGGCTCTTGCTTTTCCTGCCTTGAAGGACAAGGCAGAGCTGACGATGAACGTGGGACAGGGACGTATGAAGCCACATGGTCTTCTCTAGGATGGGCCAACAGGGAGAAGGACGAGAGGAAACTCCCCAAATGCTCAGAGACACAGCTGTTGGGGTGACATAGTGAGGTGCAGGGCAGACAAGACTGAGGGGTGTTTTGCCCTGAAGTCCTGCAGTTTAGACTCTGAGAAACTTGGTGTGTGCTGGTTTGAGGTTTGGCTTGGGGTTTTTTTTTTTGTTGTTGTTGTGTTTTGGGGTTTTGTTTGTTTGTTTGTTTGTTTTGGCTTGGTTTGGGTTTGGTTTGGTTTGGTTTGGTTTGGGTTTGGGTTTGGGTTTGGTTTGGTTTTGGTTTGGTTTTGGGTTTGGTTTGGTTTGGGTTTGGGTTTGGTTTGGGTTTAGGTTTGGTTTGGTTTTAGCTTGGTTTTGGTTTTGGTTTGGCTTGGTTTTGTGTTGGTTTGGTTTTGTTTTAATTTATTGAGACAGGTCTAACTGTGTAGCCTTGGTTGACTTGGAGAGACCAGGTTAGTGTTGCAGGAGCTCCTTCTGCTCCTTCAGCCAATAGCCGCTGAGATACCAGCCCATTGGGGCGTGGTCTCTCTCTTTAAAAAAAAAAAAAAAAAAACGCGGCCACTTCCCTCCACTCGTGCTCTGGCTTCCGGCTCTGCTTCTGGCAACTAGGCTCCCTTCCTGATTGTGCAGAGGGCTGTTGGCTGGGACGGTGATCTGTAAGTTTTTCCCTTTTAAATAAATAACCAATCTATTGATCATAATTCCAAACTGGTGTGGGATTGTTTGTGACATACACCTTCAGGTTAGCATCAAGTTCACAGAGATCAGCCTGCCTCAGTTTCCCAAATTCTGGGATTAAAGGTTCGTGCCACCACTACCCGGCTCACTTCTCTCCTTTTTTAATTTTTTTATTACATTTCTAAAATTTACTTAGGTGGGGGAGGGGACCGAGGAGGATGTTTACGTGCCAGAGGACAACTCGTGGAAACCAGTTCTCACCTTCTAAGCATGCGTGTTCCAGGCACTGAACTCAAGTCATCAGGTGTGGCAGCCAACACCTTTACCCGCTGAGCCATCTCAAAAGCTCAGGGCCAGATTACATGGAGAAATGAAAATCTGGTGTCTGACTACACCACACAGAACAGGCTGGACCTCATCTGACTGTGAGCTCTAGGCAGGGTTAGCCTAGTCAGATGAAGAGAGACCCTGCCCACTTACTCAGGGACTCCGACGTCACTATCAAGTATTGTGATGTCAAATACACATTTGAGAAAATTGTATGCTCTATAGATTTACAATATAAGGAAATGACATTTTGATACTCACACTTTTGAATATACCCGTCTGTTACCAGAAGCATCCGAACAATGAATGCTTCCACACCTCACCAACTATACTTTGAAAATGCACGTCTTAAATTCTAAGAGGAGAGGACTCGTGTTTCTACAATATGATGTCACAGAAGCGAGGCCACACTCTAAAGCACCAGGATGTTTGGCATCTCCACGACAGTTTTAGGATGAGTCTCAAATGTTCAATACGTCCGTCAAAAACAGAACAGAACGTTTAATGGGAATTATTTATGTTGTGGATAATTTTAATGTCTCCAAACCCTTCTCTTGTCTCCTAAGTGTGATTAGCAACAAAGACTCTCGTCAAAATTTATTGGCATAGACCTGTGTCACATTGCATAACCTCGCTGAACCCAAGTTGCTTCACCTGTAAAATGGGTTCAACATCACAACTTAAGGAAGTTCTACAAGCAAACTAATGCATTAAAGGACCCAGGTCCATAGCAAATCGTACCACTGCCTGCTGCTGACCGGTATCTGGAAGGACTAAGGCGGTCATACGAGAAGCTGTCTGTGATCTTACATGTGCTGCACTGAGCCCATGCCTCCCCCTCTGTGGACTCTCACATGGATACATGCTGACCTTCAGAGAGAACAAGCTGTTCCTCACTAAGTTGGGGTATGATGATTATAACCCACTATTGCTTTACTGGGCTAATATGTATAAAGTAAATAAGGTCTGTCATCTTACACCAGCTATGCGGTAATAAAGACATCCTCTGTTTATCCAACCATCCCTGCCATCCCTTATGGGCAAGACTTGTGGGGCTAGGTCTTCGTATCTTGAAAGGAGCCCATGCCCAGTAAACAGCAGTTCCCTGTCCTCTCTTCTCCCCCTCTACTATCTCATTTCCGAATACTTTTTGAAGAACTTCATGTCGCTGAAGCAGTAGAGCTTTTGTCTCTCCGTGACTGACTGATGTTTATAGTACAAAGTCCTCAAGGTTCATCTGCGCTGTAGCATCCGTTAACATTTTTGAATAATATTCCTAATATTCCACATTTTGGTTATCTGTTCATCTGCTGATGGATGTATGTTTCTCCTCATTTTAGTTGTGGTGTATACTGCTGCTGTGGAGTGGGTATTCACATATCTGTTTGAGACCCTGGTCAAGACGTTTGAAGACTCTGTCATGTAGAAAAATGTTGGCATCCTAAGCACCAAGACTTACTGGGTTCTATGCTAAACACTCTCCAAACTACATGTGCTGTCTCCAGATAGCAGCACACCAAGGCTTGGTGCTTTAGACACTCACTCTGAAAACTGTAGGCAGTATTTGAGCAAGCTCCTTAACTTTAGGTCCACGATTTTAGAAATATTTTCACAAACAGCTCATCTAATGCTGTCTCAATGAAGGGGACCATCTGCCCCTGCTCCCAGTGCTACCCTTCAGTGTGCCCAAGGAGACACCCGCGTCCCAGTGGTGTGGAAGTATCTACGCTTTGGTGCCCACAGAACAGCATGGAGATGGCCCTGTGGGTCACTGTGGCTCAGCTGCCTGCTGCAGGTCTGGATCCCTATGGGGAAGTCTGCAAGTGGTACGTGGGAAATTGGTTGGGGCATGCATGAAGTCTTTCATCTTGTAAACTGGAACTCCATGCCCATTAAACGAGAAATGTGCATCCTTTCCCCTGTACCCCATCTCACTGATTTCTGAATGTGTTGTTTAAAGTACTTCATGTCAGTGAAATGACCCAGCACTTGCTAGCACTTGTCTCTTCATGGATGACTTATTTTACAACATGGTGTCCTCGAGGGTCATCGACACTCTGGCATCTGTCTGTAGGCGTGGAGGCATGCGGGAGGAAGACCTCACCCATCCCACTGACCCCAGGGTGGCCTTCCTAGATTATCCCACCCTGAGGCAAGAAGGAGCAGACTTTAAACCCTCCTACTGAGAATTCTTTTCTGCAGGATGTCTGGGCTTGGAGGTGAGAGGACGGAGGATCTGCTAACCCAAGAGTAACCCAAGAGTAACCCCTCTGGACTAGAGGGATGAGGGGCCAGCTGGAGGAGGACCAGAGCAGTAGGTCACAGTGGCCGGGGACTCTCTCCCAGGTTAGTGCTCTAGACCAGCAGCAGCAGGGTACGTGCACTCCTGAGCTGCTGTGAGCTCCTCTGGCCCATTTCCTGGATGACAAATTAAGCGGTGGAAACGGGGGCAAGGATTGGAGGGGAAATCATGCCCGTGCGCCTGCTCAGCTTGGCAGCAGCCCAGAACCCCTGTACCACACAGCACCACTTCTGGGGTCCCTTACTTGCAACCCTGGGATCTTCTGTTTTTCGAAGAATTTCCTCTATGCCAAGGGGTGAGGGAAAGGGAGCCAGAAAATGGTCTAAAAAGCACATTACCAGGAAATCGTTTCCACCATGTTTACGACTGTTCTTAATGTTTTATGAATATGCTAAAAAAAATGCCAGGGCATATTTCCTTGGGCACTCTAGTTAATTACTTATTCTGAGTGCTTCTGCTCTGTTCCTTTCGAAATGTGTTGTGCATTAATTCTGATTATGTACAAAAACCCACCTGCAAGGAAAAACTCTGAATCAGTAATGCTGGTAAAATGAGCAGCCTCCTGGGGCTGCACTGGGAGAGAGGATACTGGACAGAATTAGAATCTTGTAGCTAAGGCTATTCATAATGTCATTAACATAAAGGCAATTAAATGAGTTTTTAACCTACAACCCTTTATTGTTATTAATGAACATTAGAAAAACACAGGAGATAAAATTGGTAATTATCTCTGCACCAAGCTATGCAATAATGTGTTTAAATATAAAAACAAAACAAATGATTATTGTTAGTATTTTCAGTAGCGGAAACCCCAGGAGCGGCTCCGTCATCTTTAATCACATGAGCCCACACCAAGAGGGTTAATTAAAAGAAGGCTTTACCTTCACAAGCCCGGCTGTTCAGTTTAATATGGAATCAACAAACATAAATGTAAATTTGCAAAAAAACATGTCCCAAGCAGTCGTTTCTGCCTGCGGGTTAACCACCTTTACAGAAATGCAGAGCGATTCCGTCTGCCAGACGACAGTCCACGGCTCCAGAATCAAGTTTTTCCTTTCTGGAAGAAACAAAACAAAACAAAATGATTGCATCATGCTTTCAAAGCCCATTCTGAGAACAAGTGAATAAATCCAGGGTTGCTGCCTAAGCGAGCTGTTCACGGGAAGTAACACACCTTTGAGAAACATGCGCAGATTTGGAAGCCACGCTGAACGCCATTTCGGAGCTCCACGACAGACAGAGAGCCGCCAGCTTGTGTTTTTCCTTTATGCAAACTGCAACATCTCCACAACAAGCCATGCCAGCCTGGGTGTGAGGATACAGTGGTTAACGGCTGCTGAAAAGCCTGCATCTAATAATAGTTTCCCACTAATTAATTCAGTTTGTATATCTTACCATAGAAAACGGGGCTATCGAATCTCGTGTAATTTGTTCCAAACCAGTTTTGTTTCTGAAGCCCGTTTCGAAGTGACATATACTTCTGATTTGTCCCTGCGGTGGAGCCTGGGCAAAGGACACTGCACAAACACAATTCTCGGAAGCAGGGTTTTACACAACGGCCATGTGTAAACCTTTCATTTTCACTTGATTTTTCTCACAAATGAAATCTTTTACGAGAGTCTTTTATAAAGCAAAATAACTGTAGCAACACTACCTCTGTTTATGTATTACTTTACAAAGCCATCCTGTAAACTTGGGGTGACACAAAGATCAAAGTGATGCCCCCGCCACATGTCCTCCCACAGGCCCGCTCCACCGTCAAACTTTGGTTCCAGGCATGAGGCTTCCCTGCCCACTGGAAAGTCTCCTTCGGGGTCAGGAAATGCAGCCTAGTACCAGGTCGAGAGTTTAGACATAGGAAGTATGGGGGTTGGCGGTCTTCTTTCCTTGGGTGTTGATCGTATCACTAGAAGCTCAGAATGTAAGGCCCAGAATGAGTCAGTCTCACATGGTAGACACCTGACAAGATTAGACAAACAGATCAAGTTATCCAGGCTGATGCCGAAGAGATAGAAGAGAAGACCCTCAAGTCTCTCTGGAGCAGCGTTCAGAAGGAGGGTATCACAGTGTGTGCGGAGGGCGGGCAGCCCAGCAACAGGCAGTTCTGAAAGGCCAGGCCCCTCACATGCAGCTCTGTGTGCTGTGCTATCGGCTGGGCACATGCAGAGGAAAGCCAGGTCACAGGCGGCTCCGAGTCTCACAAAGCTCACGGCCACTGGCACAGTCTGTTCTGCGCCCCAGACTCCGACTGCCCATCTTTGTAGTCACTTCAGACTCTGTCCTGTGAGAGATCAAGTCTCCTTGGAATGCCTGTGTGCCAGAGCAATAGACTTTAGGGTGAGAAGCAAAGGACTTCCTGCCACAGGCCAGGGACAGGTGAGCCAGAGAAGTATTAAAATCATTTGCATTTTCAACTTCCATTATTCCTGACCCCTCGGAACAGGCTGCCCGGCTGGTGCCTCTGCCATGTGGCAGATGAAGCTCGAGGTCAACCTCCGGCTGTTAGCCAAACAATTGGGAACCAGACACACTAAACTTCCCCTTTCTCGGCACCCTCCCTGGCTATTAGCCACTCCGAGGGCGCCCTCAGGGGCTGCAAATTTTCTCCTGGCACCTCTTCTAACTTGTGAAAATTCTAGAGGCCTATGAAGGGACTGCTTAGCAAGAATAGGCCATATGTGGGGCCTTTGTGATCCGACATCAGGCAGTGGGGGAGGAGGCGGGGGAGGGACAGTGGCCAGAGCTGCTCTATTGTGGGCACATTGACTTGTCTCATTCTGCCCTTCGCGGGCTGCTGTCAGCGGGCCTGCCATAGAGAAGGTGGAACAATGGCGAAGCTCATACAGCTGGAAAGTCGCTTCTCAAAGACCTCTAGGACAGAGCAGTCGGTCCTGCCAGCTGATGGTTGATCCGGTGAGGGTGGAGCAGCTGGAGCCGGGGCAGGACTCTCCAGACCCACTCTGCAGGGCCGCGGGTGCGGTGGGGGAGCTGTCTGTCCACTGCCATTCCTGCCTGTACCCTACAAAGGCTGGGGCCCCACTTCCATGTGTGTGTGTGGGGGGTGCGGACTTTGCTAGCCACGCCCACGGCGGACTTTGCTAGCCACGCCCACGTCATTTTCCCATCACGCTGGAAAAGGTGGACCGCAGCCCTTGTTCGTAACAAGGGAAACACGAACTGACTTGGTGGCGCACGCCTTTAATCCCAGCACTCGGGAGGCAGAGGCAGGCGGATCTCTGTGAGTTCGAGGCCAGCCTGGTCTACAAGAGCTAGTTCCAGGACAGGCTCTAAAAAAAAAGCTGCAGAGAAACCCTGTCTCGAAAAACCAAAAAAAAAAAAAAAAAAAAAAAAAAAAAAATTACCTCAAAGTAAAGAGAGTTGGCCCAGTGGTTAAGAGTTTTCTTGCCGAGGACCCACGTTCAATTCCCAGCAGCTACAGGATGGCTCACATCTGTCTGTAACCCTAGTTCCAGGAGATCTGGCACTCCTGTGACCTCGGTGGGGACCAGGCACACGTATGCTATACGCACACACACACATACAGGCCAAACATGAAAGAACAAAATAAATTAATCTTCTTAAAAAATAAAGTCACTTAAAAAAATAGTTGAAAGCCAGATGACTTTAATCCCAGCACTCAGGAGGCTGTGGCAGGTGGATCTTGAGTTCAAGGGCAGCCTGGTCTGGAGTGAGTTCCAGGATATGCAGGACTACACAGAGAAACTCTGTCTCTAAAATAAGTTGGAAATCGGGTGTGGTGGTACATTCGTGGACTCCCAGGACAAGCATCCTCAGCTTCATGTCCAGCTTGGGGCCAGCCTGGGTTATATGAGATTCTGTCCCAAAAACAAATACAAAACAAGGAAAACACCAAGCAATAACAATCAAACCCTTGTTAGATGCTGTTTAGAGTCTCTACAGTTTGTCTAGGTTAAAGGGCGACTATGAAGAATGTTGAGTGTGCTGCTCAGTGGTTAAGAGCCTGTCTTCTCGAGGACCAGGTTCGGTTCCCAGCAACAACACCAGGTGACTCGCGGCCTCTCCTGACTCCAGGTCCAGGGCAATGCAAGTCTTCTGGCTTCTGTGGGTACTCATGAGCTCATAATTTAACAGAATAAAAACAAATCTTTCAAAAACAAAGGATGGTGAGTATGGTATTTGGGCTGCTATGAATTGTCACCCACATCCCGACACCGTTTAGAGGGAGGAGGGAGGTTAATGGTGAGTCCCGAATGCTGGCACACGTGAGCACATCTTGGGTAAACAGCTACTGTGAGTCTCCCTCAGGGCCTTACATCAAGCTCACAAGACCCTTTCAGAGCGAAGAGGAAATGGCAGAGAGGCAAAACTGCTTTCCCAAACACCTATCAGTCTGCTCGCTCTCAAGAGGGAAACACCTGGCAGATACTGACGCCCAGCAAAAGGCAATGGGTTATCAGGGGCAACTTTTACACAGACAGAACACCAAGGACGGCAGTCAGTGTGCAGGAAAATAACCCCAGCATCTGTGAGGCCCGTGGATGCAGACAAGAAGACTTGAAGTCCCGAGAGTCCGGTGAGGAGGCTCAGGAAACGGCTGACAGATGCTTGCCCGAGGAAGGGACAGCAGGGATGGACAGAAGGAAGCCACCTCGAGGGGCTGTTCTGAAGTAGAAATGACGAGATTTATCCAATTCAAACCACCCATGACATCACCCATTTTTATCTCTCATTGTCTCCCTCGCTAAATCTTCAGAGGCCGTGAGGTCATCATGCAGATGTTCAAAAGGACGCGTGACCTTGTGCTTTTCACAATCCCTCCCCATTGTCTTGTTTTCCACGGTTTCCGTTACCTGAAATATTAAATAAAAATCTGTAGCACAATTAATAAAAACCCAGAGACAGAAATTGGGGTTCAACTTGAAGGTCAGAAAAGCAGAACAGCCAGCCACTGGCTCTTACCTTGATGTCAGTCTGAAATGGCGATCCTGCCTCCCCAAATCTCAGAATGAGACTGTGTGCTGAGAGCTGCTTCCTCCTGTTTTATAATCCTCTCTAGTTCTGGAATTAAAGGCCTGCACCACTGTGATTAAAGGCATATACTACCTGGTTTCTATGGCAAACTAGTGTGTCTACTGGGATTAAAGGTGTGTGTCACCACTGCCTGGTCCGTAAGGCTGACCAGTGGGGCTGTTTTACTCTCTGAACTTTAGGCAAGCTTTATTTATTAAAACACAAACAAATTATCACTACAAAAGTCCCCAGAGATATTAATGTTTTCAATCATGCACTATTCTCAGCCAAGGCTAAATTGCATGCTGTCTGAAAGTCCATTCTCTTTCTAGCCTATAGTGCAGTATCTACCCATCTTTGCGTAGAAGCTATATATATTATCAGACAAACTGCTGCCATAGGGCAGGACTTGCATTCAGGTAAACCTCTAATTTATTTAATAAATGTTTCCGAGGTCCCAAAGTAATGATGACTCTGGCCATCTAGAGACACCCAAGAGAAGCTGTCTTTGCTTCGTATACATGAAAAGGTGAAAGAAGAGGAAGGGAAAGGAAAAGCCACACCTGAGGTTTCCAAGATCTCTCACAAGACTGACCCTACTGCCCATGACATTGCACAGAAGGCATCCTTGGGCCCATCCATCCGGTGGGCCACAGGGACTGGACTCTTAAACTGACCTTAGGTTATTTTGTTTTCTGTTTTAATGTCCAGCATGGTAAACATCCGTGTATAGCCCACACAAACCTGCAGAGAGAGCTCTGAGGATGGAAAGGGGTATTGAGACCAAAATGTTGGCAAACTGTCTCCTTAGACACTCTCCACACTGTGCTGAGAGTGACCGCTCAGTAACTTTCCATCTTGCCGGCCCCTCCTGTGGTGTTGGCACAGTCAGGCTGTTCCTGGTGATCTTCTCTGCAGATCTAAAGTCATCTCCTATTTACTGCTAATGAAAACTCTGCTTACTGCACTGCCACCACCTAAAAATGTATTTTCTCAATGTCTCTGCAATATTATGCCTCCTTAATATGAACCAGTGTCCTAAATTCAAGAACTCAGTCAGCAACACAGCTTGCATGAGTCCTTTGTAACCCTGCATTGCTTAGATTAATAGTTTTATTTCTTAGCTTAAAATACTTATTTTTATTTTTAATTATGTGTATGCATGTTGCACAAATTCTAATTGGTCTTAATAATAAAAACCCAGAGTCGGATATTAGGGCAAATGCTGAAAGGTCAGAGAAGTAAAGGAGCCAGCCACTAAAGTTCTTACCTCTACCAAATCCTCGGCCAAATGGGCGATCCTGTCTCTAGGAAACCTGACTGAATCTGAGCTCCTGTCTCCTCCCCGCTTACATCCTCTCTCTGCCCAGCCATGTCCCTTCCTGTCTCCACCTCTCTAGTGCAGGGATTGGAGGTGTGAGCTCTGTTTCCCAGCACTCAGGAGGCAGAGGGAGACAGACCTCTGTGAGTTCAAGGCTACCCTGGACTACGTGAGATTGATCCAGACTTAAAGAGAAATAGAGCCAAGCAGTGGTGGCCCACGCTTTTAACTCCAGTACTTGGGAGTCACTCACCTTTAATCCCAGCACTAGGGAGGTGGAGACAGGAAGGGACATATGGCTGGGCAGTGAGAGGAATCTAAGGTGGGAGGAGACAGGAGCTGATTGCATTCAGCCTGAGGATTTGTAGAGACAGGATCTTGCCTCTTTGGGTCTCAGGATTCGGGAGAGGTCAGAGGCCTCTCTAGTGGCTGGCTCCTTTACTTTCTGATCTTTCAGCATTTACCCCAATATATGACTCCAGGTTCTTATTATTCAGACCAGTTAAGATTCACGCTACATACGCATGTGTGTTTATGTGTAGCTACGTGCGTGTGAGTGTAGGTGCCAACAAAGTCACAGTGTGGGATCCTCTGAACCTGGAGTTACCACTCAGTGTGTGCTGGGAACCAAATCAGGTTCTCCGCAAGGACCATAAACCTCTTAACCCCTGAGCTTCTCTCCAGCCCTGTATTACCACTTTTGAAAGTATCTGTCTTGCTCTCCTTCCAAACAAGATGCCATCCTTAGGACAAACCATCCCCCATAAGGGCCAGCCCACCTCTAGCTGATCCTCACACAGAATCTACATTTTCACCCTGAGCTTCTTCTAAGCCAAAAAAGGTAAGTAGTGTTGACAGTATTCATTCTTGGCTTCCTATGAACGGTGTAGTTTTTATCCTTGCAAACCACTTGGTTTTCCTTTTCATATATATATGGAAATTATATATATAATTTTATATGTCTGGGTGTTTTTCCTGTATTTATGTCTGTGTACCACATGCACACACTTCTCTTGGAGGCCAGAAGAGGGTGTCAGATCTTGCCGAACTGGAGTGGCAAAAGACTGTGAGCTACCTTGTGGATGTTGGGAATTAAAGCCAGGTCCTCTGGAAGAGCTGTTAAGAGCTTAGCCCCTGGGCCATCTCTCCAGAACCCTTTCCTTTGCATATTTAGTTTATGAATACTTTCCTTTTGGTTTTTGAATGTGTTCATGAATTCACATGCACGCACATATGCACTTAATATTTTATCCATCACCTCTATGTTTGGAGGTGAGTGATAATTTTGGGCATGCCTCACCCACTGCGCTGACCTGCAGGCCTAGGCCTTCATCCTCAGAAAGGAACCCCGGGATATTTTTGCTAAAACCTGAGATACTCAATCTTTCTGATTCACCAAAGCAGACCTAAACTGCAAAATACTAATTAGATTTTTGTAGAAAAGATGCTAAATTAGAGCTGAGCAATGCTGACGTTGGATTGGCTGTTGCGAACTAAGCGGAAGTATTTCATTTAAGCGTATGGTCATGTAGGTTAATTAAAATGTTCTCTCTAGAAATATAGCCCCCAAGACTCTATGTAATTTAATAGGCTCTATGTTCACGCAGAGTGAGAATGGCGGTTTCAATATTTAATTCTTGCTTCATAAACTTCGAAGGCTGAGAACACATCCTTCCTAACTTGTGAATGTTCCCTATGTCAGAGCAACTCGCCGAAGGAAACTCAAGTTGCTAGGTAACTTGGGGCCTGTGGAAAGCTGCTGATAAAAATGTATTTAAATCAGATTTCTGGAGCAGATGGGCAAACTGAAGTGGAAAATGGATTCAAATGCTCCGATACTGGCTTTTCCTGCCAAAACTAAAATCTCCTTGCCATGTAGCCTTCTTATGGCAAGGGGTGGGGCGGGGGGCTTAGGTGGCCTTGCTGTAGAGAGCGCCACAGCCCACCTTGTTCTCCACAACAGGAAGAAGCCATCTGAGATTTGTGAGGCAAATTACTCTTCAGCGACTGGGAAAGCTCCATGAAGAATGAGCTCTGTCTGGAGAAGCTGTAACTTACAAGGCTTGGGAGAAAGAAGGGCTTCGGATGTGTATGGAGGGCGTACGTGCCACAACACAGCTATCAACATAAAATAAACATCTGCGGTTTGAGCTCATGTAGGTGGGGAAGGGGTACTCCTTTCTCGATGTCTTTTGTGTGTGGCCAGAGTGACAGGTCCAAGGACGCCCACAGAACCTTTCTCTGAAGAAGAGACACCTACAAAACTCACCTCTTCACCAATTCTCCGTAACCTGTCAAGTCAGCAAATTCGCACAAAATTATTCAAAAGAAATCTTAGTTGGACGTTAACCGAGACAGGAGGATCACAGTCTGAGTGACTCAGTGAGGACTCCCCACGGCAGACAAGCAAAGGGCGCTGGTAGGTAGTGAGTTCAGAACCAGGGGGCACAGAACGTAAATTCTGGAGCTGACACCCCACTCTGGAGCATTCCAGGAAGGGCAGACAGCACTGGGAGGCAGATGGAACCAGCCATGGTGTCCTAGCGTTTCTATTGCTGAGATGAAACACCGTGACCAGACAGTTGGGGAGGAAAGGGTTTGTGTGGCTTACTCTTCAGCATTGCTGTTCATCACTGAGGGAAGTCAAGGCAGGAACTCAATGGGGCAGGAGCCCAGGGGCAGGAGCTGATGCAGACAGAGGCCAAGGTGCTACTTGCTGGCTTGCTCCCCATGGCTTGCTAGCCTGCTTTCTTATAGAACCCTAAAACCACAGCCAGGGATAGCACCACCCACCACGGGCTGGGCCCTCCTTCACTGATTACTAGATGATAAAATGCCCTGCAGCTGGATCTCAAGATGTCTCCTCAGCTGAGGCGCCTTCCTCTGATGACTCTAGCTTGTGTCAAGTGGACCCACAAAACCAGCCAGCACAGATGGTGCGTCAGGGTCCTGCTGAACAAGAGATGGCACACCCTGCACAGGCTCTGCCCCAGCTCCCGAACAGGCTCTGCCCCAGCTTCACCTGCGTGAAGTCACCTGCGTGAAATCACCTGCGTGATTTACTGAATCATTGCAGCAAATCTACCTAGAAGTTTTTGGGTTTTATTTGTTTCCCCTATTTGGTGAGTGGAAACACTGACGTGCCAAGGAGCCTGGCACCTCAGGAGGAGCACATCAGTGGGTGTCACCACTGCCACACGGTTGCAAAGCTTTGGCGGCCACTTTCTCAGGAGACTTGGGGTCCTTGGGCGAGAGTGATTCTGAAAGTTGGGTGTCTCCTGATTGCTTGTTTGCCACCGCTTTTTCTGATAATGCCAACATGGTTACTATTGCTTGGCCAGGTTTCTCTGTTCAAAGGCCATCCTAGAGCACTTCTGGCCAAAGATGGCAGAACAGTTCTTGTAGAACTTCCTTCAGGTCCCTAGCCTGGGTGGGTGGGATTAGTTTATCTGTTTTCATTCAAACACCCAATGTCTATTTGGTTTGTACTGTACAACTAGCACATACCTGTTTTAAAATACCCCAGTACCTAATTATCTGAGTTACAAAATTCAATGCTGTCTTCCAGTCATGCCCCTCTTAACAGGCTTTGAAGGTAAATCAGAAACCATGATGACTTTCTTCATATTGTCTCAACACACTTTGTATTCCAACTGGTACAGCTGCAAGCAGCTGGACCCAGGCATAACAAGGTAAGAGTCAGGTCTGATAGTGAATTTATCATGCTCTTGAGCCTGAGATTCCCCAACAACCTGCTTAGTTGTCCACAGGAATTTGCTTGACAATGTCTACCCAACCCCAATGTTCAAGAAACGTCGTACCGTTCGGACAACCTTCGGAAGATCCTGATGGGTTCTGTGGCTGTCTTTCATCCCTTGGACAGAAAGTTCTGTTGCACATTTGAAATGCCCACAGCTCTGACAAGCTTGACAACGTGCATTCTTACAGGTTTCCTCTGTAAGGAGGCGTGGGGTAGGTCACATGGATATACTCAACAAAGTTAGACACAGGGGAGGAGGACTTTGTAAGTCTCGTGGGGAAGCCTGTGAGCAGCTCCCACTGTGACTCTTTAGAGCATCAACAAGCAAGGAAGGCTTGTCCTCTGGGGGACAGTAGGTGTCTCTTCCACGACGACGCCAGGGCTTGTGCGATTGACTCTGGAGTGGTCTGATCATGATGATGGGAACGGGCTTGGCACCGACATGATCACTGTACTAGGTGAGGCCAGACCAACACACAGAAAAGGGCTTTCTCTCTTCGCATTGCTATCAATGACTTACTCGTGAAACCTTTATTAAGACAATTGACCTTGGTTTCTGAGTAGAGCTGGGGTCTACTGTAAAATGGAGGAACCCAGGAGTTCAGAGGTGTGTGTGTGTGTGTGTGTGTGTGTGTGTGTGTGTGTGGTCTGTGTGTGTCTGTGTGTTTGTCTGTGTGTAAATGGGTCTGTGTATGTCTATGTGTATATATGTATATGTATGTGTCTATGTGTGTCTGTCTTATGTATACGTGTCTGTGTGTATCTATGTGTGTGTCTGTGTGGTCTGTGTATGTCTCTGTGTGTATGTGTCTATGGGTATATGTATGTCTGTATGTGTATGTCTGTATGTATGTCTGTGCGTGTATGTTGGGGGGGTACTTGTGGGTTGGGGTCAGAGGACAACCTCATGTATACCTCTTCATGCACCTTCTGTCTTTTGTCTGAGACAGAGTCCCTCTATGGCCTGGAGCTTCACCAAATAGCTGGCAAATGAGCCTCAAGGTTCCTCCTGTCCCGTATCTTGTCACTGTAAGAGGACCACCGGTGACACCTGACTTTGTATGTGGTTCCAGGTTTTCAAACTCAGTCATCATACTCATGAGACAAGCATTTCACAGACAGAGCCATCTCCTAGCCTCCAGGAGAATGTCTTTTTGGTGACAACTTCAATGCCCAAGAAGAATTATATATAAATGGGCAACTACAGCAACCTCAGCCCAGAAAGACAACAGGAACCCAGTGTCCCTGGCCTTTAGAAAAACTCTCCATTTGCTGGACACCGGGCTAGCCCAGCTGAGGCATCGGCTAGAGGGTGAGGGAAACCACAATGAGGAATACTAGGTGATAATCATCCCTTAGGGGTCAGAGCCATCTGCGGCAATGGGGAACGGACCGCATTGCCCTCACCTCATACTAAGTCTTGAAGGCTCCTCGAAGAAAGGCAAATCCGTGTAAGGAGCTGGGCTACCAGGGTTGGGTGCCCATCTAGAAAGAATCATCAAGGAAGCACGCTCTGCCCCTGTGGATTCAGCACGTAGCTTTGCAAGCCACACGGGCACATGAAGTAACATGGAGGAGAAATAAAGCGACAAGTCCAGAGGTTCTGAGCAGGGCCATGGCTACTGTGTGGGGGAGCCGCCTGTGGCCAGAGGGGCATGGATAAAAGGGGCTGAGAGGTGGCGAGGGAGGAAATTAGAGGAGAGAAAACCACCAGTCACAGTTCTTGTGGATCTGGGCGTCGTCTACAGAGTCTGAGGAAAGGGTAGAGGTCCCAGTTACTCTGGGAAGCGGCTATGGGAGGCCAAGAACGAGCGCACTAGTCAAGAGACCACTGAAAGACGGCATTCGGACCTCACTTCAGATGGATTTTTCTGGGTGCAGAGAACAACAGTTGAACAACAGGTCTTGACCTGAAGGTTTGTTACTCTTCAGGGCTGACTCAGTGCTGTGTCTGAGCAAACCAAAACAAACCTCCTCTACTTCTTCCCGTTCTTCCTAGAGTGTCAGGCGGCCAGTGAGTGCCGTGGGAATGCTCAGGAAATGCTTATCATTTCTTAAGTATACATTTGGACTTGGTGAAGAATTGGTGGGAACAGCGTTCCAACACTGAAAACCATAGCGGCACATGGTTTCCAAGGCCAGGCAATTTAGGCACACACCTGGAAGTGTGTACTCACCACACATGGGAGTCTTAATCCTCTCAATAACCCATCCAGGTGAAGTTAGTCTATAAAAGATCACAGATGAAGAATGAGAGACTAGAGGAGGGGAAGTCACTAAATTGCTAGTGGCCACTATAAGGTCAGAGCCTTACATTTGGACTCCAGAGCGGGCCTTCTCCTCACCATAGTGAACTCTGGGCAGCAGCTACACTCTCTGGTGGCCTTGATTTATATTCATGACTTTTCTATGGAAAAGAGCTAGTGTTAACAGGCTTGAAAAGCCACAATTGCCTGGAAGAAAATAATGAAAGCAGAGATTCTATTTGTTTATTAATGTGTCCTAAGTTAGAAAGATCCTTCGGCTCCCAGAAGGTCCTCCCATCCGATGGTGAGGGTGGGTGGGTGTTTCATTCTGAGCGCCTTTGATGATGTCTGCGGTGGCTCTCCTGCTGTGTGGCACTGCCTTTCAGGATGCGTGGTACTGCCTTGCCCATACTTTAAAAGTCATTAGCGTAGTTGCATCACCGAAGAAGGAAAGAAACAGCTGTGTGATCTACCCATGAGATAAAGTTGTCTGCCCTGCACGAGCTCGGCCTTTCTCTTGTGCTAGTTGTGAGTCCGTCCTCATGCTGGGCAGGAAAAGCTCATTACTGCTCTGAGTAGCCGAGAAACAGGGCTGCAGAAGGGGAGAAAGACGGCCCAGAGCATTCCCATCAAATTGTATATTGAAAAGCCTGGCGCGGGGCTGTTACCAGAGTCACATGGTGTTGGGAGCAGTGAGATCCCAGATCCTGAATTTCTTGTAATCCCCTGATCTGAGTGCCTACAGCTGCTCTGAGCACGAGACCTTCAGGAGTTCCTGATGGCAGGAGAGTGGTTTCTGGTGGGTTTGGCTGGGGCGTGGCTATCTCTATATAATCTGCCCCTGAACACAATAAAGGGGGCATTCTTGGGGAATTCAAGGATGACCCGTGTCACTGTCTCTCTGTCTGTGTGTGTCTGTGTATTTTAACCTCCAGCCCCTTGCCCGAAGCTCATGAACTGGGTAAAAGCTCATTGAACATAGACACGGGTGTGCGGTGCGCGGCAACATGGCAGCCGTTTTCTTAGGCCTCTTTTTATAGTGGGATTGTGTGGATACAGGTGACTCGTGAGCTGGGCCATCGCCACTGGTGTCACACACAAGTCATGGGCCGGGTGGACTCAAAGAACGATGCACACAAAAGCAGATGCTGGAGTTGAGGGGGCCGCTCGGTTGGAGATGTGCTTGTCGTGCAAACATGAGGACTGAGTTCAAGTCCCCCCGTACAGCAGTGAGCACCTGTAACCCCAGCACTGGGGAGTGGAGACGAGGGAAGCCCTGCAGTTCTCTGGAAGCTAGTCTACCCAAAGCTCTGAGTTCAAAATTCAGTGAAAGACCTTGTCTCAACAAATACAGTGGAGAGCAATCGGGGAAGAGACCTTTGACTTCTGGCTACACACACACACTCGCACACAGCAGCACTCGGTCCAGACTGTTCACAGTGCTCACGTCTGTTAAATCTGCAGCTCTCGAAGCACAATGGAGTACCTACACCCCGGAAACTCTGTCTCACTTTGGACCCTGCACTTCCCTGCCGTCGCTTCCACTTCGGTCTTTTTGGCCGCCTTTGCTGTTTGCTTTGAAGAACTTCTGCCACTGTGGCTGGTGTGCCCAGTGTAAGTGGCATTTCAGCATGGATTTCCCTAGGTAACACGCATCCTTGCCTAGATTAATGTGTCAGTGGCATATGGTGCAAATGGCCTGTCGTAGGGTCTCAGAATCGGATCAGACTATCTGCCAGGCTGCTGGCTGCTTTGGCACAATGCCTACGGCCCCAGTGCTTGAGGAAGGAGAGTGATGTTGTCGGGAAATTATTTAGAATAAACTTTCTTGTGCAAAAGTCAGAATCTGGCTTCCCTCCTCCTTTCGTTTCTCTCTCCCCACTGGTAGCAGAGCTAAGGAGAGACACGCCGGGCTGGTGAGGTGGCTCAGCAGGTAAAGAAAGGCCCACACCACTAAGTCGGATGACTCTTTGGATCCCTGGAGCCCACATAATAGGAGAAAAGAGATTCCTATAAATTGTCCTCTCTCCTCCACATGGGCACCATGGCAAGGACATGTAACACACACATATACACACATATACACTGCACATACAAAATAAATAAATCTTAAAAAGAAAGTTTAAAAAGAAAAAATGTTTCAGTAAACTCTTCAGTTTACCAAGCTGGACTTGGATGGAGCCATTTCTTCAGCCTCTTGTTACCCTCCCACCCCCGCTGGGAGAATTACGTAGCAACAGTATCCAGTATTTGTCATAGATGGACTGCCCTCTGCTTCCTAAATGCTGGATTGCAGTCCTGTACCCCCATGTAGTCGATACTAAGTACTCTGTATTTGCTATTTCATCCCCACATCTTTATGAAGTGTGTGCCCCTATTATCTGCAATTTACCAATAAGGAATTCGAGACCAAGAAAGTTAAGAAACTTAGCCATGATTGCACAGTTGTGCTGCAGAAGACTCCAGGCGGCCTGACCCAAAGCTCAGGCTCCCTGACTGCCAAGCTGTAGCCTCTAAAACGACTCCCTAATGGTCTCATATATACACATTTCTTAGCCAGAGTAAAGATATTTAAGAACAAAAGGAGCCTTTGGGGCCAGGAAAAAGAACCATGCTCTTGGGAACCAGATCTTGGCTTTAAAACTTACTAGCTATTCCCCTACTTAGAAAAATGTGGAATCAAGGAAGACCCTAGACTTGGAGAAGGGTGGGAATGCAGTACCAAGGAAATAATCTGAGATGTGACTGGCACAGCAGAAATACCTAGCCATGGAAGTTACCAGGTCGTGAGGGATGCAGACGGGGGTGCTGGGTGTGTAGCCCCGGCCGATCTCACTTGTCATGTAGGCTGGAGTGGATGGTCCTTGAACAGCCCCTCCTGCCTCCACCTCGCTCCCAAGTACGGGATCACAGGCATGAGGCACCAGACACTGCTGCTGTCTCAGGACATCAAGACCTTGAATGGATACAGCTTTATGTAGCCCTGTACGATAGTTTCTCTAATGGAAACAAAATCACATTTTCCAGCATTAGCTGTCCTCAGCGACATTTGGCACAAAACAGGTCTAACTTTCCCTGTGGCGCACAGAGATCCTTGGAAACAAACATAAGGACTGGCTCAGGAGGCAAGAGTGCATACTGAAAAGAAAATGTGTGTGTGTGTGTTTAGATAGATAGATAATAGATAGATAGATAGATAGATAGACAGATAGATAGATAGATAGTTAGAAGATAGATAGATAGAAGATAGATAGAAGATAGATAGATAGATGATAGATAGATAGATAGATAGATAGAAGATAGATAGATAGATACATACATACATACATACATATATACATACATGGGGAGAAAGAGAGAGTGACAGATTGGCCTAAAAGTTAAACAGATTGTAAGCCTTCTCTGGGGTCCACAGAAGTAAATGAAGAACAAGAAGGCACCCTAGATCATCATCTAGAATGTTCTCTCCCAGCGATCCTCACTGTCACCTCTTTATCTCCTTTATTTCCCAGAGTCGCTGGGGACCTTCAGTCTATTCTCACCATCCCTTGTTTTATTCTTTTGGCCTTGAACTCGGAACAGCACCAAGGGTGACCATGGACAGTTCTGATCCTCCTGCCTCTACCTCGTAAGGGCTGGGATTGCAGGTGTGCACCACCACCGCAACTCAACCTTGTGCTTGTGATTTTTTGATTGCACCTTCAATCACATGTTATAACTAACCTCTATTCTAATTCCCTTTACACTGCTGTAAGAAAACACTCCGGCCGAAAGCAACTTGGAAAGGGTGTATTTGTCTTTCAGGTCAGTCCATCGTTGAGGGAAGTCGGGGCAGGAACTCAAGGCAGGAACCTGGAGGCAGGAGCTACGAAGCAATGCTGTCTGCCGGCTCACCTAGCTTCTCTCTGTTCAGTCCAGGACACTGACCCAGAGAATGGTGCCCCACAGTTAGCTGGCCCCTCTTATCCATGGTCAGTCTGGGCACTCGCCCCCCTGTAGACAAATCGGCTGAAATAATTACTCAGCTAAGACTCCATTTCCAAAGAATCCTAGGCTATGCCAAGTTAACAGCTGCTGTTAAGTAGAGTCTCTCTTGTTATGATTGCTTTCATCATCTACTGCTGGCCGCTCAGGGAACAAAGCTCTCTCTCTCTCTCTCTTTTTTTTAACTGGTATTTCCTGAGCACTGAGAGAAGTACCCAGTACATGGTAAATACTAAATATTGTTTTGGAGGAATAATTCAGATGTGGACACCGAGGTGAAATGTTTTGTTTTTGCCTTCCAAACCATGCATCTTTCTACTAGATGATAGCTTTGACGATAAAGGAGTGGACATCATCGCAGAATGAGTTGGTTGTTGAGGAATCCAGAAAAAACTGAAAACAGCTGCACCCAGACAAGATAACTGAGCCACGAAGGTGACAGGGAGAGGCGGGAGACAGGGAACGCATAAATGTGGGTGGCTGTGCTGAGTTTTCTTCAAATTTTTGTTTAAGTCGCTGAGACTGCTGTCAGTTTATCTAGTGAAATAAGATCCGTGATCAATGCGCGGAGACGGGAATTTCAGACCTCATTATATACAAACTGAAGATTATTCCTTTGCTGTCAGTGCGGCATTTGACACGCTGGTGGAGACAAAGGGGAATCTGTCTCAGGTACCCCTTTGCTTCTGCAAGATGTGGAGCTGTGTGGGTGTGGGTGTTAATTTGTGGTTGGATGTTAAAGTCTGAGCGTGTCCGAGACACGTGACTGGAGAAATCAGCACTCATTCAGTTTCGGGTGGAAGTCACTCTGCATGGAACTTCCTGCTCCCCTCTGGAGACAAAAAAAGGCCCCCGCCTTGTCCAAGGTCACTTCCACTGGACACTCCTCCTGTTGCTTATTCTCTCTTGCTTAAATCTTACAGCATCTCTCTCCAAGCCGGCAGATACTCTCAAGTCTCCCCATGCTAACAAAGCACAATGAAACCCTTCCAAACATCTCTTGAGTCAGTTTGCTACTGGCCAGTGCACCCCCAAAATATGAGGGCTTTAATTACCCACAAATGGGGGACTTCATCCAGGCTGGCTTAGCTCAGTTAAAGGGCTACACAGTCCTGCACCATGTGCTCATGGGGCTGGGTTGAGAGAGTGAAGTTGGTCATTTATTGACTGTTTCAGAAACAATGCGTGGAATGATCCAGATGCATAGAGGCTAAACAGACTCTCGTGATTTCACTGCAACCTGAAATGCTGCAGACACAGTCAGCCAGTGATGTGGCCGGGTCGTCAAGGATGGTCTCACAAGCAGCGAAGTGTTAGCTATGGTGACATGGGTGACCGAGCCATGTTAGTTACCTCAGACTTGTTCACATGGTGGGGGTGGGGGACGAAATGGAGGAAAACAGAGAGGGAGTAAAAAGGAGAGTGGAAGGGGAAGGGAGAGAAGGGTATGCAGAAGGACTGAGCGAGAGGGAGCCAGGGAACTGTGTGTGCCTACCTTCTGCCTCCTTCAGCTTACAAAGGCAACTTATAAAGCTGCCCCAGGGGCTGGGACTCTGCTGCTTGACACAGGAGCTGCAAGGTCACAAAGCCGAGTGTGGATTAAGCCGAGTGTGGATTGGGAGTCAGCTAAGACTCAGAATCAGCGTTCTGTACATCCCTGGACCTTATGCTTCCACACCGACTTCCCTTCAGATCCCAACTGCAGATGGGGCAGTTAGCTGCCTCTGCTTTGTCCGTCTCCTTACCAGACAGCCAATCACTCCTCATCCAAAGTAACCTCATCTCATCCTGTCTCTCCGTTTTGACAACATTCCCCTCTTTCAAAACAACAGCTCGAATATTAAAGACATCCAGTTTCATCTGCAAATTTGACAAGCATGGCCACATGCCTCCCTTCGAGTCCTCCCTCCTTCCACCCTGCCCATCCCTCCAGGACTCTTTGGCTGACTGATGTCTCTCCTCTCAAGCTCACCGACAATGCTAGGGGTTCTAATGGTTCTGATGGCTCTTCCCTCTCACTCCTTACCGTCCTTCTCCTGCCTAGTGTCTTCTGGAATTTGACTCAGTCAGGTGGACACTGCTCACACCTGTCATTATTCTAACTCATCTTCCCCCTGCCAGATGTGGCCACAGGCTGCTCCTCAAACATATGTCAAAAACAAAGCAGAAGATCTTTTTCCAAAAGAGGGCTCTGTCTTTCTGTTTTCCGTATGCAGTTTTGTGATTCATCCAGCTAGACACTGAAAATTACTTCTTCACCCCCTCTGCTCTGGGCACTCCAGAGCCCTGAAGAGCAAGTCCTGTCAATTATGCATCCTGAATTTCTCTCAGACTATCCTTGCAGTTGCATGGGTTTTGGTCTCATCTTCTGTTGCTCATGCCAACACCAGAGCCTTTCTTTGTTCCCCATGGCCCTTTTCTGTAGCCAGAAATCTTTTTGAAACTCATAACCAGCTGTTAGTATCTGCCTCATGCAGTTCCCCTCACTCATTTCTGCCAGGATGAAATCGAAATGCTTTGCATCCATGATCATCAGTTGTGTGTGTGTGTGTGTGTGTGTGTGGGGGGGGGGGGGAGAGAGAGAGAGAGAGAGAGAGAGAGAGAGAGAGAGAGAGAGAGAGAGAGAGAGAGAGAGAGATCTCATTTAAGAGAGGGGAGAGTTCATATAAAGATGTAAGGTAACAATTTCAACCATAGACCCAGGGAATCACTGGGAATGAAGCGGAGGTTTGTTGGCTTTCAGGACACCTTCCCGGCCTCTTTCTGGAACGTTGTCCCGTTTTCCCGCCGGCTCTCCTGCTCCACCTCTTATCGTGTTCATCCATGGACATGGTCCGCACAGGCATCTTGATCTAAGCCTACCTAACTTTGATAATAAATATAGGGAAAGAAAACTCTAATTCGGTTCATCATGGATCAAATGCCCAACTGGTTGTGACCACAAAAGGATGAGGTAATATGGACAAAATATGATCATCCTAGATTCCCTCCTTCCACTGCATTCTTCCTGTGGCACATGGTGTCTCTAAACTCAGCCGTCAGCGTTTCTTTTGCTACAATGTATTATTATCTGCTCCAAGTAAACAGATGTGCTCTCTGTCCCGTCATGCTTCTCTCTTCCTTTCCTCTTCCTCATTGTTTCTTTTTGGAAACAAAGAGTCCCATTATCCAGTCTGGCTCACTATGTAGCCGAGGACCGTGAAGGTCTGGTCTTCTCCCCACCTCCCCAGTGCCAGGAGTGCAGGCACATACAACTGTGCCCGGCTTGCTGCATGCAGTATTGGGGCCTGGGGTATACCAGGCTAATGCTCTACTGCCTGAGCTGCACTCCTAGCTCCCCTGTGCGTCGTCTGTTCCCAACACCTAGAATATGTTGGCACTTCCCACAGATTGCCCGTTTGCTTGTTTTAGACAGGGTCTCATCATTTAGCCCAGAGTGGACTGAAACTTGGGTTCCAGTTCAAGTTTCCTTCCTCATCCCTCCCCCAGATTCTGGGATTCCGAATGTGGACCACCATGCCACACCCCCACCCCCGTTCTTTGCTACCCAGCTTGAATGTCACTCCTCTGTGAAGGCTGCCTTGTCCCTTGCTAGCTGTTGTCCTGGAACATTTGGTACTTCACACAGTTCTATTTACGTATGTATTGCTTTCAGTTAAAATCGTCTTTGCTTTGCTAGGTTACACCTATTTACTTATAGGCAGGAGTTGAAGCAGAGTGCTCCTTACTGCCTTGCTCCCTGTGGCTTGTTCAGTCTGCTCTCTGATAAGACTCAGGACCACCAGCCCAGGGATGCACACCACCCACCGTAGCCTGCTCCTCCACCAACCATTAATAAAGAAAACACCGCCAAGACTTGCCAGCCAGCAATCTGACGGAGGCGTTTTCTCAATTGAGGCTCCTGCTTCCCAGGTGACCCTACCTTGTGTCAATTTGGCAGAACAACAACCACACACAAACTAACCAGCACACCGAGGATCCAATCCAGAGCCTTGTTAGTTCTGGACAAATGTTCCACCACTGAGCTGCACCCCCAGCTCTAAGACTTGGAGTCATGAGTGACACAAGCTAGTTCCCCACACGCTAATTTTCATACACTTCCAACTTTAAGATCCTGGTTTCTCTGTAGCTTTAGAGTCCATCCTGGAACTAGCTCTTATAGACCAGGCTGGCCTTGAACTCACAGAGATCCACCTGCCTCTGCCTCCCGAGTGCTGGGATTAAAGGCGTGTGCCACCACTGCCCAGTGTAAGTGACATTTTCTATGACCAAATCTCCCTTGATACTTGGCAAGGATACTGTCTCAAGCCTTCATTGTTCAATGCACTACACCACAGAGGGTAGAGAGAGAGATCAGTGGACCCAGTCACTGGGAAGTCAGAAGGAGTGGGAGTGGAAGGCAGGCCGTGGGTCATTGCTAAAGGCCTAAAGCCTAATGCTGATGCTCCCAAGGTATTGTGGGAAAGGAAAACATTTGTTGCCAGACATTCTTAGGCTTTAAGTTCCAGTCAAGGGTGGTGGTATTGGGCAACTTACACTACATTTATTGATTGATTAATTCATTGATTGATTGCGTGTGTGTGTGTCTGTGTGTGTGTGTGTCTGTGTGTGTGTCTGTGTTTGTGTGTGTCTGTGTGTGTCTATGTGTGTGTCTGTGTGTGTGTGTGTCTCTGTGTTTGTGTGTATCTGTGTGTGTCTGTGTTTGTGTGTGTCTGCATGTGTGTCTCTGTGTTTGTGTGTGTCTGTGTGTGTCTCTGTGTTTGTGTGTGTGTGTGTCTGTGTGTGTGTGTCTGTGTGTGTCTGTGTGTGTGTCTGTGTGTCTCTGTTTGTGTGTATCTGTATGTGTCTGTGTCTGTGTGTCTGTGTGTGTCTATGTGTGTGTCTGTGTGTCTCTGTTTGTGTGTATCTGTATGTGTCTGTGTTTGTGTGTGTCTGTGTGTGTGTGTCTCTGTTTGTGTGTATCTGTATGTGTCTGTGTTTGTGTGTGTCTGTGTGTGTGTGTCTATGTGTGTCTCTGTGTTTATGTGTACTCCTATGCAACAATGTGTACATGGAGGTCAGATTGCAACTTGAGGTTGGTTCTCTCCTTCCCATGTGGGTCCCTGGATTAGACTCAGGTTATCAAGAATGATAGTAAGCACCGTTAACCACTGAGCCACCTCAGTGCCCCAAGTCACTCTCCTTTCAGAGTCCTTTTCTTTGTTTGTGTCGCAAAGCCACACAGTTCTTCCCTGTGAGGCACACAGTTGGCGCTATCTGAAAAGTAACCACAAATGTCAATTTCCCATGTGGGTGCCACTCCTACAGCTAGGCTTCTTTCAGTAAGGTGAAAAGGAGAATTTAAAAACCTTTAAAAGTAGCCATGCCTGGTGGCACACACCTTTAATCCAGCACTAACAGTGACCAGCAAAGCTTGTCTTAGTAGGCAGTTCCCTCTTCAATGACACCAATTCCTTAGGGGGTCTGGAACCAAGAATCACCCAGGACTTATTTGGGGGTCAGGATGTGGGTCTGTTGTGATCAGAACGTGAAATGCCCCTCACATGTTTGAACATGTGATCCTCAGCTGAGGAACCCTTAGGAGCTGATGCCTCAGTGGGAGAAGGGGTCACTTGGGGGTGACTGCTGATTTGATGTCACAAGCTTCCTGACACTCCTGCTGTCCTGTTTTCTGCTTCATGATAGACTGTGTTCCCTAAAAGTGTGGAACCAAATAATCCTTTCTTCCTTTGCATTGCTGCTTCTCAGACATTTGGTAAAGGTGACAAGGAAAGTAAAGAACAGAGCAGCCTTTCCTAGAAATGCCATGGAGAAACCACCAAGTGTAGGACTCGCAAGTCCGAGGAAGGCTCGAGAACGGCATGTATTCAGCCAGTTGTGAAAAACCTTGTGAAGAGACACACAGGATAGAACCTGGGCAAATTACTCCACCTTCCTTTTACTGGGGCTCCCAATAAACCTGAGAATAAAACCAACACCAGCAGCTCCGTGGGGCTGAGGGGCTGGGTGGAGAGAGCTCCTGAGGAGCTCAGTACAGGGCACGGTGCATGAAAAGTCCGTACTAGACACCCTTCACACTCATCCTGAAAGGAAGGCAAGGGTCCTCGCCAACCGTGGGAACAGGTACCAGTTCATGCAACCCCGGCAGATATAGCATAAAGAAGTCCTTGCCAACGCAGTCAGGCAGTCACATGACAGATTTGTATATACTTGTTCTTTCCAGTTGTTAGGAGAAATTACGCAATTAATGCTTGAAAGAGATTCTGAAGAAAATTAGAACAGAGGTAAACATTTCCCTCATGTTTATGTCATGTGACCTCACAGCATCCCTCGTTAATGCCACATGACCTCACAGCATCCCTCATGTCAATGCCACGTGACTTCACAGTATCCCTTATGTCGATGCCACATGACCTCACAGCATCCCTCATGTCGATGCCACGTGACCTCGCAGTATCCCTCTTTATGCCATGTGACCTCACAGCATCCCTCATGTCAATGCCATGTGACCTCACAGCATCCCTCGTGTTGATGCCACGTGACCTCACAGTATCCCTCATGTCGATGCCACGTGATTTCACAGTATCCCTCTCGTCAATGCCACGTGACCTCACAGCATCCCTCATGTTGATGCCACGTGACCTCACAGCATCCCTCGTCGATGCCATGTGACCTCACAGCCACCACAGCCATTTGGCTGTACTAGGAAGACAATGCCCAGAGAGCCTCATTAAAACTTTCCTAACAATAGCTCTACCACCCACGACAAACCGTTTGCTTCTCCTTTCCTGTGAAGTTCCCCGCCGTTCCTCAGAGTGGAAACCTTCAAATAAACTACACTGAAGTCTAATTAACAGCCATGCTGCCTCAGTTTCCTGCTCTGCTGCACACCTCGGTGAGATCTTGCTGTGCTGAGAATTCACCAGATGAGAGTACCCATCCTTATATCACTTGTTTGTTTATTCTGCCTTCTTCCTTCCTCAGAGGTAGCCAGCTGTTTTCTAGAACACAGAATTTGTTTGAAATCCATCTAGCTCCCTCCTGGTATCCTTTTAATGTGGCTCCATCCATGAAACCAAAGGATAAATATTTATTTCCAAAGTAAATTGCAAACATTTGGTCTAGAGGTCCTAATCTTAGAAAAACTAAGGGAAGGTGACCATGTAACCAGGTAGTGACCTCATTGATTTAAGGGACTCCTCTTCTTGATGCTGGCTAATTGTCATAAGCTTTCTGTGTTGTTACATATTGCTGTTCTTGTAAAGTAAGCCTTTTCAGTTGGCATTCTCATCTTCCCACTGATGATCAGGGTGCCAGCAAAGCCCCTGCACAGTGGATCATGTTGACTCCAGCACACCTGAAAACAGCACAATTCCCATGCGTGCAGTCCCTTTCGGGGGCACTTGTGAAAACACCCAGAGCCTGCCTGGCTTCCTGTTGGCTCTGGCTTTGATACGAGACCTGCCCTCTAGCAGCTCTGTGTAAAGCAAATCCTCTTTCTGGATGCATTTTTGGTCTGAAAATATGTATTAGCAGTGAGTTCCATTCTAATGAGGCATTGATGATATCAGAACCAGCAACAGTGGCCCTGAGTGGACAGCCTGGCAGTTGCATTTTGTTAGCCTCAGTTAGGATGTTAAGCAGATTTCCGGACTTGATTGACAGCACCCTTTCAACACAAACCTTGGAAAACTATTAGGAGAAGAGAGTCCCACAGAGGCATCTGTCTGTCATGGTTTAATACAGACGTGTACCCGGTCAGCAGCATGCTGAGCTCACAGCATTTCCACAGTGAGGAGAAATGTAGTCCCAGTGTCATCTCCAAAACCAATGGTGGCACACCCTGACAATACTTAAGACAAAGTCAGACCAAGGAAAATATCCTCCAGATAGATGTCTGAGGGGCAAACCAATGGTGGCACACCTGACAATACTTAAGACAAAGTCAGACCAAGGAAATACCCTCCAGACAGATGTCTGAGGGGCAAACCCGATACTGTTTAAAGGAGTTCTCACTCCAGTTCTTTCGATGTGAAAAAGAGGAAGAAGAAGAGGAGGAGACAGAGAAGGAAGCATGACTCAGGGGCAGGAGGTTGATGGAATGTATAAAAGCAGGCTCCACGGCAAGCTTGTTACCTTTCTTTTCTTCAGCCTGCTGCCCCATTGTTGCAAATCTTCTAAGTACAAGGGAGGTGGTCAGTTGTTCAATTAATGTTCTAAATCAGAAAATGCATTCCTTAACCATGTACATCCTCCTCCTTCTCCACCCCCACCACTACCTCCTTCTTCTAAAGATGTATTTATTTCTATTTTACGTATATGAGTGTTTTACTCTATATGTATGCCTGTGTGCCACTTGCAGGCCTAGTGCCAGCATAGGCCAAAATGGGAGGTCATAGCTGCAGGAACTGTAGTTACAGATGGCTATGAGCCGTCACGAATGGTCAAAGAACTCAGAGCCAGTTCTCTCATTGCTGAGCCACCTCTGAAGCCCCACTCTGCATCCTTCTTATTTCATGCAAAATAGCATTAGTTCTGATGTGTAAAAATCCCCAATATATAAACATCAGCCACAAACTGCTACTGCATTCTGAAAGTTATGCCAATCCATGGCAAAACTGGCTAACCCCCTGTGCCAATGGAAAGACGTCCTCTCCCTGTCTTCTAGGTGTGTTAGATGGTGGCTGCTGGCTTCTGAATTCATGAACACGGACTATAGTGGGCACTACAGGAGCACCTTTCCAGGAAATCAGACATACAATCTATTTTTCTGTTTTTAGCACTTTATTGAATCAATAACACGTAGAAGTAAGATGTGTTTGCTGCAAGTACAGCATGAGAATGGCAATTAAAACTAAGTTTATAATTTAGGTATATGGACTGCAAATAAAAATACTTTCAGGGTGGTGGTGGTACACACTGCTAATCCCAACACTCTAGAGGCAGAGGCAAGAAGATCTCTGAGTTCGAGGCCAGTCTGGTCTACAGAGCGAGTTCTGGGACAGCCAGGGCTACACAGAGAAACCCTGTCTCGGGGAAAAAAAGTTTTAAAAATGCTTTCAGATAACAGACGCTGTGCTGGAAACAGTATTCTGCCATTCAGCAATAAGCTGTAAATATCTTCCCATGTCATAAGTGCAGACCTATGGATCTACGGCACATATTAAAGCTACACGTTATTTTCACGCCACAGTTACTTTAACATAGTCTTCTGATGAATATTTAGGTTCTCTGTCCCCCTTTAAAATAATAACATAATCACATCATACATATCAATGAACCTTGACCCCCAATGTGACAAGAGACCGGCAGAGAACCTTAAAGACATGTTAAAGGATGCAAGCCCTACATCTAGAGACCCTGCTTTTAGTCAGGGAGGCAGGCCAGACCTGTCTGGTGACACTGGAAATTCACTGCTTTGGGAAGTCTGCATCTCGCCGAGTTTTGTGCACATCCCTTGGACAGGGGATGGCTATGAACTTCAGCGGCCTTACTGACAGCTTCTTTTGTTTTGTTTTTAGTTTAGAAATATAAGCTTGGGGCTGTAGGAAGGTAAGTGTTCTAAGGACAGACATATGCTTCTGAAGTTCACAAATAAGCAAAGGAAGTCTGCTCAGGAGCCTTCAGAATCAGTCCCTCGGGTGTCCACTGAGACATAACCCCTCCCAAGAAGTCCACTGACCCTTATACTAGAGAGCCTGGCCATAGAGGTGGAGAAGGGGCTGGGAGAACACACAAGCTCTGCATGCAGCTTGGAAAAATTGGTTCCTTAGAGGGAAGGAGAGGGGCCTGTGGCTGTCCTTTGCACAGAAGATCGCTACCAATATGGGGCACCAGATGAGGAAGCTATGTTTCCAAGACCTTCTCCGATAACGTGTTCATTTGATAAGAACTCTCCTTCTACTCCAGGTTTCCCAGGACTTTGAGAAGTGAGGGTGAGGCTGGGTGCGGGTAGTACCTCAGTGGGTAGGGTGCTTGCCCACCATATGGGAGGCGCTAGGTTTGAGCCTCAGTTACTTTATAAACCAAGCAAGTTGTACACACCTGCAATCCTAGCAACTAGGAGGAAGGGGGAATTTAAGATCATCCCCACATCCCCAGTGAGTTTGAGACCTCCCTAGGTGATACATGAGATCATCTCAGAAGAGAAAACATGACAAGAATATAAGTCTTTCTCCATCTCCAAGATCTGCACAGGCATGCTTACATAGTGCACAGGCTAGCCCAGCAAGGCTAGCCCAACAAATAAAGTCGACACAGACTGCCCTGCTCATAATCGCCAAATTCCAAAACTAAGAACATCACTAAAGAAGGAAGAAGTGGGACTCTTCTAAAGAACACATGGCTTCTTTATTTTGGCAAACATCCTTGAAGTATAATATGCATGTATAGAAAACTGTACAAAATGTAAACTTACGAAGTCAGTCAGTTCCCAGCGTAGCCTCTGGAGCCCACAAGTGTCCACAGTGAGTTGATGGAGATCTGACCACTACTCCTTGTACTTAACTGACAGCACCAGAGGCTCCATGTGCAGCACAGTGATTAGCAGTGCCATTAAAGAGCTGTGTTCAAACAAAACTGTCTCTGCTTACCAGCCACTCTGTCTTCACGACACATCCTTGTATATCCTCTCTGGGGCCCAGTTGATGGGGAACTTCCTTCAGTCAATGGCCCCTTCTCTCTCTCTCTCTCTCTCTCTCTCTCTCTCTCTCTCTCTCTCTCTCTCTCTCTCTCTCTCTCTCTCTCCTCAAACCTGGATGCTGGATTCCATTCCTGTTCCCAGTTGTGATCTGTGAGTCCCCCCCTTAAATTAAAAAAAAAACCCTAATTATACCCTATTTGGAGCTAGTGTGAGATTACTTTATTCTCTTTCCCCTTCACCTGTGGCATTCCCCTTCACTCAGTTACTTCTATGTCCAAGAAATGGGAGTAAATCACTCATTAACTGTAAGGCATATTCAGTAAGATCACAAGTACCAACCCTTGACATATAATAGATGTGCTGTACACATTTTTTTTTCCTTCAGACTAAATCTTGATTGTCCTTTAGATTTAGCCAGGACAACATACCAGAAATATATTTTTGATGGTAACTATTTAAGCTGCCAGCTAGTGACTTTATAATGATTTGGAAACTGGTTTGTGATGCAAGAATATTTGCATCTGTTCACGGCGTTTTTCAGAGTCAAGAGAAGCCACCCGTCTTCCTGTGTGGACTGGAATGGCTTCCTGTTCCTCAATAGATCTGCCATGATGGTTTGGTTCTTCATTTATCACGACTCCCATCATGAAGCCATTGTCAACTCAGCTTCCTGCGATAGTTCAAAACACTCAAAACGATCATTTCCAATAAGAATGCAAAATATCCAAGCACCCGTGCTTCTCCAGACACGGCTGCTTCACTGGTGGCCATTGTGCCCACCCATTTGGCCTTTTCAGTTAGACAGGGGCACGGTTTCAAAACAACCATGTCACTTCTGTATTTCCACCAGGCCCCATCTTAAAAGCTCTGACAGATTGCTAATGAGCCGATGTTGGAATTACAGGGAACTCTGTTATCGTGTGTCCGTTCACAGTTTCCTCACCAGCCCATCTGTCCTCGCAACACAACCACCATGGAGCATGCAGGCTGAGACCGTTTCTCCATTTACACCTTTGCCTGCAGAGGCTGCTGGAAAGCCTGTCCCTAATTAAAGACCCTAACAAACATCGCCAGTGCTGTTAGTAAACTGCTCTCTTTTGTCAAGGAGGGGGCTGTTCTGCCAGCAGTTTGGAGATTTAGATGTTTAATGTGTGGTTCTGTAGCCCAGCAAAATATTTGTGTTTTCAGAAGAATTCAATTAGGACGTTGTGCATGTAACTACCTCTGCACCGTAAATACACATGGCAACACATGCTATCAAAACCTGTGGAGTTATTTAGACTCATGACAAAGAAACATGGTTTACTCTATGGATAGACAGACGTTAAAGCATAAGCTGTACTTGAATGATTGGAACTATAATAAACACAAAATGACCAGACTGAGATCATGGCTCATAGTATTTTGAATAAGATAAAGTCTCTTCCTCCTGAAATATGTGTGTCGTTAGGGTACGTTGAAAAGGAATCTGAGTTCCCTGGCAGAAGGACTCAGTCAAGAGGACAGATGGTCCCTTGCTCTAAAGGTGTAACCATCAGAACCAGTGTGGGGAGAATGGCGGGAGTGGGGACCTGGGGTCTGCACCTTCCACACACCCTTTCTCATCCTGATATGGGATTCGAAGGTCATCCCCTCTCTGCTGCACACCGTAGAGAGCACTGCACTAGAGATCAGAGCGAAGGAGAGAGATGGCTTGCCCGAGCGCTCCTGGCCCTTAGTCTTGGAAATGGGCTCATCTGCAGACATCCCACGGTGAGCACCGTGTGCTGGGGGAGCTCTGGTAAGAAGCTGCAGAGAGTTTGCCAGACCAGCGTGACCCCGCAGCAGTACTGAGAGCCTCAAGCCATTGTTGACAAGTCAGGAACAACAGCGCTCAAAGTTCATCACCTCGGAAATCAGAAGGCAGCTCTGAACGCTGCTTTTAAGTTTTGGCCAATGGTCAGCAAGGCAGAGATTCATGATGCATATTCTTCCACGTGGAAACCTGGCAGCTGCTCACTGCTCTGACATTTCAGTGTAGGCTGATGTCATCATTTAATTGAGAAACACTGCCCAAACCATGAGGCAAGGTCCTGGTTCTGAATGCATCTGCACACCAGCCAGCACAATTCACCCAAACCATGTATTCTAGTAGATGCCACGGGAAGCCAGGGCTAATTGCCATGTGATTGCGATAGTTGCAGAGGAGTTCAGAGGCCAGAGACTGAGAGAGAGGGAAAAGAAGGTCGTCCAGAGGAGGCAGGGCTGAGGAGATGGGTCAGCTGGTAAAGGTGCTTGTCACCCAGACTTAGAACCTGACTTCAGTCCTTGGAATCCACATGGCGGAAGCAGAAAACTGACTCCCAAAAGTTGTCCTTTGACCTCCACATGTATGTTGTATGATGTGCGCATGTAAAAAATTTCTTTCATTTTTTTTCTTTTTCTTTTTTGGTATGCAGGGTTTCTCTGTGTACCCCTGAGTGTCTTGGAACTCGCTCTATAGACTAGGTTGGTCTCAAAACTCAGGGATCCACCTGTCTTTCCTTCCAGAGTGCTGGGATTAAGGTATAAACCACCACGCCAGGCAGGAAAAAAAAATTTAATTGTTAAAATGTGTAGGGTGTGGTGGCACAAAGAAGAAGGGACACTGGAGCTGGGAAGACACAGGAAGAGATGAGAAGTGTCCGCAGGGGCCGCAGCAGGCTGGTCTGTCCAGGGCAGAAGCTACCAGAACAGAGAGGAGAAAGACTTCCAGGCACTCTCTGGAAGGGATACAAGGCTCTACTTTGATTTTGCTGTTAGCAATTTAGTTTAATTTTCTCATTTTAAAATAGGCTTTTAGAGTCATCCTAAGGTCACAGAAAAGTTATGAAGAAAGCACAGAGAATTCTTTCATGCTCCTCACAGCTAGAACATCTCCCAAGAGTGTGACACGTCTATTACGATTGAACCTGTAACATCGCAATGATACATTGTTACCACCTGTGTACCTCGGGCTTCTCTCTCAGATTCAGGCATTCCGTGTTTTCACAGAGGCATAGTGACATGGACCCACCCTTCTGGTGTCAAGTGGAAGTGCTTCACAACCCTAAAATCCCCCCTGCTCCCCTAGTCAGTCCTACCTGTGACAACCACTAATCCCTCCACCACACCCAAAGCAGAACGTCATACGGTTGACATCATACAGGGTAGACATTTCATATCTGATTCTTTCATTGTGTCCCACGCATTAAGTTTCCCCTGTGTCATTTCATGGTTTGATCTCTTTTTTAATACTGAATAATATTTTATTGTGTGGATGCACAGCTATGCATTTAACCATTCATCTACTTCTAAGTTTTAGCAATTATGAATTGCTATCACTATAAATAGCCATATGCACAACTGTGTGTGAACATGATGTTTTAACTCCTTTGGAAATGGCGTGAGCGCAATGCTGGGTCATACAGCAACAGTATGCTCAGTTGTGTAAACACGTCACCGAGCCATCTGCTGGGTGGCGGTGGCATTCTGCTTCCTCGTCTGCAGCAAATGGCAGACGCTGTAGTCCCATGTGCTTGCAAGCACTTAGTGCTGTTGGTGTTTCAGGTCTGGCCATTCTGATAGATGGACAGTGGCGTCTCGCTGTTTAAATTCCGTAGTCGCGGTCACAGAAACGAGCAGGCTACATCAGAACCACATGGGGAGGAAAGTTTTAACCCAGAGAAAACATTTTAGTTTTTTGTTGTCGTTTTTTGTTTGTTTGTTTTTGCTTTACTTTCCAGGGCTGGGAACAGAACCCAAGGTGTTGCACACAACAGCACGCTACTGCTGAGCTACAGTCTCAGACGGAGACAGTCTTGCTATGTAAGTCAGACTGGCTTTTACTTGCTATGTAGCCCAGGATGGCCTCAAACTCATGCTCTTCCCGCCTCAGACTCTAAAGTGATGGGATTACACCTTACTTGGTAAGTTTATGTTTCATATTTAGGTCTGTAAGTTAATTTGTGACATGGGAACGAGACTTGTGTCCAGGGTCTTTTTTTTTTTCCATGTTAAAGGCTGATTTCCAGTTGTTTGCTAAAAGGTCATGTTTTCTTCACTGTGTTGTCTTCATCCCAGAGCAGACAGAGGTCAGCTGACTCTACGTATCTCTACAGGTTTGTTTCCAGGCTTTCTATTCTGTTCCTTTGCTCCTTTTTTCTTTTCTTTTGCTAACACCACATTGTAGCTCTAGAGTAAGCGGAGATTCCAGGTGGACTCAGTCTTCCAATTTTGTTGTTCTCCTTCAATCTTGTCCTGAATATTCTGGATCTTTACTTTCCATGAAACTGTACAATCTGTTGACAATTATACAAAATAAATTGCTAGAATTTTGACCAAAATGACAGTATCAGGAAGAAATAACATTTAAATATTGTTTTTCCTAAGCATGGGGCTCTCTGTCTATTCTTCGGTTCCTGTTAGCTTCTTTCATCTGAGTTTGTCATTTTCCTCAGATGGAACTTATTTATGCTTTGTTTTATTTACATCTAAGCATGTCGTTTTCAGAAGACCTAATAAGCACTGTGCTTTTAACTTCAAAATCAGCCCTGTTTCTTACAGAAAAGTGATGTGTTTCGTTGCAATAGCATTATATCCTGAAAATTTAGTAAGCTCAGGATTATTTCCTCAATCCATCCCCTGTTTATCCCTCTTCAGCTGCTGGTTGCGTCCCAGTATTGGGTTGCCCAGCCAAATATGGGGCTTGAATAATTGGGCAACAATAAAAGGTTTCTGAACATTCAAAGACCAAAGTGGATTTAAAAACAAATGTGTAATCAATACGGGGTGTTTCTGGCTATGGTCACCTGTGTCGCTTTCGGGATCTCACTGCAGCTTTGGCCCTATGCAACACGCATGTTGCCCAGTACATGCCACCACAACACGCGGTGACCATAGCACACAGTGACCACACCACACAGTGACCACACCATGCAGTGGCCACAGCAGGAGGTGACCAAACCACACAGTGACCACGCCATGCAGGGACCACACCACGTAAGGACCACACCACGCAGGGACCACACCATACAGTGACCACACCACACAGTGACCACACCACGCAGTGACCACACCACGCAGTGACCACACCACACAGCGTCCATACCACACAGGGCCAGCAAACATTGCCTGAAACACCTCAGCTCAGACATCAGAGATTGTTTTCTGAGCTTGTTCAGCCTTTTGTTTATTGTTCAAATGTACTGGATACTTGTAAGCTTTTTTTGTTTGCCAGATATAAAACCATAATATTTCTTTTAGTCAGTAAAGAGTGGGTAATTTTTGTGTCAGTTTGAAGGATGCTATGGTGGTTTGAGCAAGACTGTCCCCATAGGCTCAGATGTTTGTACACTTGGGCCCCAGTGGGTGGTGCTGTTTGGCTAGGTGTAGCCTTGCTGGAGAACGTATGTCACTGGGGGCAGGCTTTGAGGTTTCAAAACCACACTCCATTCCCAGTTCACTCTCTCTACTTCCTGCTTTGTTGGGAGCTGTGAACCCCCAGATCCTGAATTTCTTGTAAACAATTTGTTTTCCAGTGATCTGAGTGCCTACAGCTGCTCTGAGCATGAGGACCTCAGGAGTTCCTGATGGCAGGGGAATGGTTTCTGGTGTGTTTGGCTGGGGTGTGGCTATTCCTATATAAGCTGCCCCCGGACACAATAAAGGGGGCATTCCTGTTTCAAGGATTTTGGCATCAAGGATGACCTGTGTCTCTGTCTGTGAGTCTTTGTGTGTCTCAATCTCCAGCACCTTGCCTGGTTCATGAACTGTATGATGGCGCATAGAGCACAGATGGGCGTGGTGCGCCACACTGCTTGCCATTCAAGGTGTAAGCCTGTACCTTCTGTTTGAGCCACCATGTCTGCTACTTGCTGCCATGCTTCCCGGCCATGACAGACTCTTACCCCCTGGAACCACAAACTAAGTAATCCCTTCCCTCTGTAAGTCACCTTGTTCCGAGTGTTTTGTCACAGCAACAGAGACATAACTAATACAGATGTCTGGGTGGCCACTAAACCTGTCCGTGACATGTCTGCTCAGTTGACTCCAGACAGGCTAGCATGAGCCAATAGGCAAAGTGTGGGAAATCCACTCTTAGTGTGGATCTTTTAATGAGTGTCGGAGGAAACAACAGCTGGGAGAAAGAGAAACAGTTTTTGTCTTTGCTCTAGGGCAAGACGTCCTTGATCATAAGAATTCCAAGTTTTGCCCCTGGAGTTGGCACTATCTGCCACCTCTGTGGTCTCTGCTTCAGTTCCTGCCCCCAGGTTCCTGCCTTGAGCTCCTATCCGGCCTTCCCTCCATGATTGCCTGTAACCTATAAGATACAGTAAACTATTCCTCCATAGGCTGGTTATGCTGTAACCTGTAAGATACAGTAAACTATTCCTCCATAGGCTGGTTATGCTGTAACCTGTAAGATACAGTAAACTAATGCCCCATTAGCTGGTTATGCTGTAACCTGTAAGATACAGTAAACTATTCCTCCATAGGCTGGTTATGCTGTAACCTGTAAGATACAGTAAACTAATGCCCCATTAGCTGGTTATGCTGTAACCTGTAAGATACAGTAAACTAATGCCCCATTAGCTGGTTATGCTGTAACCTGTAAGATACAATAAACTAATGCCCCATTAGCTGGTTATGCTGTAACCTGTAAGATACAGTAAACTAATGCCCCATTAGCTGGTTATGCTCATGGTGTTTTATCATGCCAACAACCAACCAAAAAGCAAACTAGGACAATCTACAATGACTCTATTGATTACATCTCTCTGGAGGAGTCCAGTATAAGCAGGTTGATTAAGTGGGTTGTGAGTTGGGTTGTAACAGGAAGAAGACCTTGCCAGAAGTCATTGCACGGTGGCTTTGGACTCAGGTATGTGGGCAGCTCCTGGCTGTTCTCACAAGTCTGGAGACCGCTTGGTTAGAAGCTGATCAGAGGTGACCAAGCATAGAACAGCTGGAGTAACTGAGATGACCAGAGGGCCTCCTTTCCTCCTCCAACGCCGTCTAGACATGGTTCTCTTCCTCCCTGTGGGAGGGAACAAAAGCACAAACAGAAACATGCCGGCAACTCTTTACAGTTCTGTTTGTATCGTGTATGCTATAATCTCATCTTTCAAATCAAAACACATGGCTGAGTTCAGAACCAAAGGGTGGGAAATGGACTCCTACTCCTGATAAAGAAAGTACAGCTAGTTAGACAGCAAAGGGCAAGGTCACAGGAAGGGTGTGCTGGCTGGGTCACTGGACAGGAGATCTCCATCGGCCTGTGATGGAGGAGAGTTATCTGTCTATGTTTCTTTCATTGGTTAATTAATAAAGAAAACTGCCTTGGCCCTTTAAGAACAGAAAATTAGGTAGGTGGAGTAGACAGAACAGAATTGTGGGAACAAGGAAGTAGAGTTGGAGAGACGCTTCAGGCAGTCACCATGGGGAGTCTCCATGCTTCTCCTCTCCGAGATGGACGCAGGTTAAGATCTCTCCTGGTAAGCCACACCTCGTGGTGCTACCCAGATAACTAAATATGGGTTAAAGGAAGATGTGAGAATTAGCCAATAAGAGGCTGAAATTATGGGCCAGGCAGTGTTTTAAAAGAATACAGTTTCCGTGTAATTATTTTGGGTAAAGCTAGCCGGGTGGCGGGACACAGCCCGCCGCTTCACACTACAGTTTGGCGCTCCAACGTGGTGACCAAATCCACGTAAAAACCTCATTGGCTTTTATAGGACTGGATATTTGTGTTCCCGTGTGGGATCGGAAGGAGAGTGCACTGAGACCGGTCCAAAGGCTCAGAGATCCCTGCCTGCACCTGGGCAGATGGCGGAATCAGGCTTAGGCGAGCGGGAGAGCATGGCGGATTCCTGCCGCCATAGAGATGTTTTTAGACTGCGCGGTGCTCTGCCTGTCAGATTTGGCTGTAACTTGGATAAAAAGAGTTTCTGTGCTGCACGCTCAGTCTCAAAATTAAACTGCTGAGTGCAGCTCCAATGTGGACTGCTGTGCACCTGGAACTTTGTGCAGCTCAGGGACACCAAATGACTGAGGCAGTAGCAGCTTTGGCTCTGCTCCGCCATGCTGAATTGTGCTGAGCTCAGACAGGTCTATCGCAATTACCATAATAACAGCGCAGTTAAGGTTTAGACTTGGCTGTAAACAGGCAGTACCGTATTACCCCTGGCGCAACTTAAGATTTTAAGAAGTGGTTAACCTTTTAAGAAATGCTCCTGGATAGTAAAAAATTACAGATTCACAATAGAAAAGATTCAGACATAGAAGGCCTTTAAATGGCTCACGTAGGCTTAAAAGAGAGAAAAAGAAAATATAGAGAATAAAGTTAATGCCTTAAAAAAAAAAGGTTAAAGTCTTTAAAGAGACAGAGTACAGATAGTTATAGATTAAAAGAAGTAAAGTGATAGAGTAAAAATAAGCCACGTAAAAATGGAAAATTCACAGAGAGTCTGGATTATGTATTTTGTTGTGTTTTCTTTGATTTTTTTGACTGTAAAGGAGCTAACTACAGAGAGACATTTCATTATATGGGCTGCCAGGCTAGACCAGAATGGACATCTTAACGGTATGACTTCAGGATTTGGATCTAAGAACATGATGCTTTGGAAAAGAGTTTCTTCTTTTGTTTTCACAGAGGACGAGACTCTGTGGATTGCTTCTATCCCAATATGGTATGATAGACCACGCCCTCCTGAAAGGTTGCTGTGAACATCTTCAAAAAATTACTTCACTCAACTGCCAACTGAGAGGAACCTAGCACACAGGTTACACCATGAAAGACCTAAATAACAGCGCCCCCATTCAGCAGGAAGCAGTTTGGAGAGAAAAACTGCGCCCATTTTCCCAAATATTGTTTATAAATGTTCTTTTACATTTAAAGGGGGAGATGATATAGATATGAATTTGCATTGGTATAGATTTAAGGTCAATTTTGTTATATGTATATGTATTTCTGATCTTGATTAAGCTATTGTGATTGTAGTTCATTTTAAAAACTGTAATGTATAATTAGGAAATATAGGTTGTTAATGGATAATCATTGATAATAGTTAAGCTTGTAGTCATGTTATTAGATTTTCTAGATATGTAGAGATATATTTCAGTTAGATAGACATTCTTCATATCTTTCAAAGACTGCAGAATATGGCATTTAATGTTTTAATAACTTAGGGTTTTTCATGACAATGAGACACGTCTGCTCCTGGCAGCACCAATCTACTTCGAGAGGAAGATGGGCATCGAAGAGGCTACTTATGGAGTTTGTTAGCCATTTGGGCAAGAAACTGCTCTTGGCTGGACTGTTCCATAAACTGGACACAAAGAACCCACAGAGAGAGGACTGCTGAACTTGCCTAAAGGTGAGATGGTCTTTCGGGGTTCCTGATTCATGAAAGAGTCTGCGAGACGTTCTGCAGGACACAGTAGAAAGTGACTGAACTGTCTTTGGAATTTCCTGCTTCATGGAAATGTCTGCTGGATACTTATGGGCCTGAAGGCTGAAGATGGATGCCCCAACGGTACAGAGGAACTTTGGGTGACTGTCCAGGCAGCGAGTTGTCTCTGTCATTTCTAGAGTTTTATAAGTTACTTATTTCTTGTTTACTTAGGTAGCATTGTATCCTTCTGGAGTCTTTGATGGAGTTGAAGAATAAATAGATAGTTATAGCTTTCCTTAGTTATGATAAAAGATAAAATAGATTTAAATATTGTAACTGTAATACTTGCTTGATAACTGTTTTGTTATATGTAATTTTGCTATGTTAAAGTTGAAGCCTTTCTTTTTTGTTTAAACAGAAAAAGGGGAAATGATGGAGGAGAGTTATCTGTCTATGTTTCTTTCATTGGTTAATTAATAAAGAAAACTGCCTTGGCCCTTTAAGAACAGAAAATTAGGTAGGTGGAGTAGACAGAACAGAATTGTGGGAACAAGGAAGTAGAGTTGGAGAGACGCTTCAGGCAGTCACCATGGGGAGTCTCCATGCTTCTCCTCTCCGAGATGGACGCAGGTTAAGATCTCTCCTGGTAAGCCACACCTCGTGGTGCTACCCAGATAACTAAATATGGGTTAAAGGAAGATGTGAGAATTAGCCAATAAGAGGCTGAAATTATGGGCCAGGCAGTGTTTTAAAAGAATACAGTTTCCGTGTAATTATTTTGGGTAAAGCTAGCCGGGTGGCGGGACACAGCCTGCCGCTTCACACTACAGGCCTGCAAGCAGGCCTGTAGGGCATTTTCTTAATGAGGGATTGATGGTGGAGGGCCCAGCCTAAAGACTGGTGCCATGCCTGGGCGGGCAGTCCTGGGGTCTATAATAAAGCTGGCTGAACAAGCCACGGGGAGCAACCCAGTAATTAGTGCCCATCATGGCCTCGGCACCAGCTCCTGCATCCAGGTTCCTGCTCCACTTGAGTTCCTGCCCTTACTTCCTTCGGTGATGAACAACGATGTGGAAATGAAGTCAAGCAAGCCCTCTCCTCCCCAGTTTTTTTGGACAATGGTGTTTGTCGCAGCACTAGAAACCCAAACTAAGACAAAGCAGCAAACGATTGGGGCCGTGAGTGCAGTCTGTCTCCCACACCAGTCCCAGATCTTCTAGTGTATGACTGTTGGCAAGGCACCTAGAAGATGCCACTGGAAAGTACACACCTCATTGAGTGGTTGTTTGACCAAATACGATGGCACTGTAACACTTGGCACAGTGCCCGGCCTGGGTAGGAAAGCTACAGGCACTGCGTGCAAGAAAGAGGGAGAGCTGAGCGATTTGGCACTGTGGCGTGGGCTGGCGTGATGTTGGTGAGGAAGGGATAGGACAGCTCTTCAGCACCAGATGTGCAAAGGCGTGGGTCATTAAGACAAAGGTGGCCCCACTGACACAGAGTTGGGGATCAGCGGCTCAGAGACAGATGACTTGATGTCTATGACTTTTGGATTTCCAGCCTATCCCCTGGGAATCTCAGGTAAGGGGTGAGGAGATGGTGTGTTCAATGGCTTTTTCCTGCCTAGCACAAAAAGCTATTTACTTATCACGTAAGCCAGAGTTTTCATTTGGAAAACCTGCTGTGGCTTTCCGTGTCTTCTGTAGGGGCATGGCCGCCGTAAGGAAAACAAAAGACGGCCTCTGATCCCCATTTCTAGGAGAGACAATTTGTTATCTGGGAGTGAAGACTGCAGCACACTTTGCCATGACCCTTCACAGAGAAGTAAGCTTCTTCGTCACAATAGAACATGGGCTACAAGGTGCTGAGGGTCGGGGTGATGGAGGACCACCCCTCATCACGCCTCTTGAGATTTTACACAGCTCTGGCTCTAATGGGTGTTCACTTGCATTAAAACAATCACAGGACGCAAACCAGGAAACAGTCTCAGAATCCATTAGCACAGCAATTGCCAACCAAACAAAATAGCAGATTCCCGTGTACAATGACTTAGTGCAGCGAGACCAGATAAATAATGGAGGCATTTGTTTATGCCTACTTGTGACATTCCTTGTAGGCAAAGGGGAAGAAAACAGCATTCTGTGCCTGTGAAGGCAGCCAGTGCAGGCTCATCAAAAATATGCATTTGCTTTTGTAGTCAAAGAACATGAGTTAGCTCTACCTCACCTCCTGGCCCAGACTCCTCTGATATCCATGTAATTTAAATGAGAAACTTGTTCTAGGGAGTCATCGCATTTCAAAGTAGTGACCCTTTTTGAATATTGAAAGAATCCCCAGTGTTTGAGTTCACTCCTGGGTGAGGTGGTGTCACAGAGTTCTTGGGGGTGCCATCCAGAGAAAGATGACCTTGGAAAGTCCCAAAGAAGTTGTTTACTTGTCTTTTTGCTTGTTGTGCAAATGGGTCTCAGCTTTGGTGAGAGAACAAGCACATTTCCAGCTCTGCGGAAGCCCAAATGCCCCACTGCTGTCAAACTCCTAATGTTCACTCAGAGTGGCTTGACTTGCATTGTGGACTCTGTAGCTAAGACTCCTGCCAAACTGACCCCAAGCTGGTGTGTTTAGCTTAAGGGGCAACTGGGTCAAGGCATTTTATTCTGTTACTTCTGTAGGACTAGTGCCTCTGAGTTCCCATTTATTTATTTGCATGCACACACACACACACACACACACACACACACACATACACACACACACACACCACACACACCTTGCTGTCATTCGAGCGTGGACTTCCAGCTCGTCTGGAGACATACACACATGCACACACACATACACACACATGCACACACACACTCACATGTACATACACACACGCGTGCACGCGCGCGCGCGCGCACACACACACACACACATTTAGTCTGTCCCGGAGTCAGTACTTTCTTAACATGCCATTGTCCCACGCCAGGTAATGTCTGTTGAGAAAAACCCTGAAGTCGCAGACAATCAAATTAAAGAAAAGTAAGTCTTCTTGTTGCGTTTATCCTCTGGAAACTGGCTTCTATCTTGTGGGCAGAGAGCTCTGGGTATTTTCTCTGCACTCAACTGAAAACAGTCTCCTTCCCTTTCATGGCAAAATGGATCTAAAGAGAGGGTGCCTGGTGAAAAAGATTAGTTTCCTTAACCCCTCAGGTGACTGAGAAGCTCTGGACACCTGTGGACCACACCTGTGGAAGCAGGAAATTGGCCTGCGATGGTCTCTTCCATCCCCAAAGTTCTCCCCATGGAAGAGAAAATTCCCAGTGACCAGAAGTATCAAAAGCTTTGTGAAAGACATTGCTCTCAGTAAAAATGAACTTGTACATCATTTCTAACATGCCAAAGCAAGTTCACATAAAAATAGCACAGCCTTTTAGTCAAGATTTTCTGTGGAGCTGGGGAGAGAGTTCCATCAGGGAACTGATTGCTTGTAAGTGTGAAGACCTGGGCTTGGTTCCAAGAAATGACACAAAAAGCCTTCTGGTAGAGCGCACTCCTAATCCCAGTGATGTGGGTGTGGAGGCAGGAGGATCCACATGACTTGGCCCAGTCCAGATTTCAGTGAGAGAGCTTGTCTCAAAGAAAGAGTAAGGTGGGCAGCTCCTGTGGAATGAAACCTGAGGCCAGACTCTGTCCCTGCACGCACACACGTGTGCACGAGTCCTCTCTCTCTCTCACACACACACTCACACATTCAAGACATTTGCCTAATGTATGTTAAGTCCCATAGTAACTTTGAGAAGCAAGTACAATGGGGGTAAAGAGTGGATCCCTGTCATGTGGCTGCTTGTTTCTCTCTTCAGTCCATGCCTATAACTACTAGATTGCTAAATTTTGACAATCACTATATGAGAGAGCTGGGTTAAGGAAGAGCTATGCTCTAGAGGAAATCAAGGTCGCTCAAAGATTTGAGCACAGACTCATGAACAACTGTATTCCAGACTCTTGTATATGGGACCACAGCGCCCGTGACCACCACAGCTGTGTGGCTCTGTCTCCAAGCTTTCATCATTCCATTCAGTTCTTGCAGACATGTAGATTTATGGTTTTATTATGTGTCAAGCACTGTGTTGAATATATATGAATATATATATATATATATATATATATATATATATATATATATATATATGAAAGAGTTGAAGCATTGGAGCCAGAAAGATGGTTTAGTGGGGACAAGGCTGGGAGGAAGGCAACTCTGTCTAGGTCAGAAGAGTAACAGTGGCTGCTTCAAAAGTGCAGTTGCTGATACGTGGAATTTGAAGAGTTGGGATTCCTCTGTGCTCATGTGAATGTGTACAGGGACGCTAGTTTCTAAGTGAACATCCAGTTCTAGCATACCAGTGCAGACCCAGAGAGCTCCCTGTAACTGTGAAAATCCAGAACATGCGGCGACAAGGGAAAGCCTGCAGGTGGGGTTTTGGTCGAGTTCCTCCGACCTTTGGTACCAGTGTTGATGAAGCAGCCTAACCTAGCTGAGGCACGGGAATGAGAAAACAAACTGTCAGCATTGTGCAATTCTTGATAAAACACTAGCTTTAACCTGTAAGAGCTCACCCTAAAAACACGCTAGTAAGACCAAGAGCGGAGGGACTCACAGGACACCTGGGCAGACAGGTAGGTCTGTCTCTACAGCAAACCAATGGCATCAGAGAAGCAGAGGTGGACAGCCTGGCTCAATACGCCAGGCAGCTCTGCGTCCTCATCCAAACACAAAACGGAAGGCGTGTAGAGGGACCTCAGGTGTAATCCACATCTAAACCTCTCCCTTATACCTGCCATTTAGAAGTCCTATTTATGGCTATCAATGCTCCAATCAGCCATATTTTCTATATTTATTTATTTATTTATTTATTTATTATGTATACAATATTCTGTCTGTGTGTATTCCTGAAGGCCAGAAGAGGGCACCATACCCCATTACAGATGGTTGTGAGCCACCATGTGGTTGCTGGGAATTGAACTCAGGACCTTTGGAAGAGCAGACAATGCTCTTAACCTCTGAGCCATCTCTCCAGCCCCAATCAGCCATATTTTATATTTTAAAATAGGAAGTTGATGGAAAGACTTGGGAGAAACTATGCCTTTGCAGATATTCTTAAAAACCACTATATACAAACCATTAAATTATATTTGAGGCGCTGGAGAGGTGGGAGAGAGGTTAAAAGCCAATGCTGGTCTTGCAGAGGAGCCGAATCCAGTTCTAGCTTCCATGTCAGACGGCCCGCCCTCCCCCAAAGTCCCTCCAGCCTCCATGGGCTCCTGCATTCATATACATACACCTCCCAATCAAAATAAAACAAAATTATAAAAAATAAATTATAATTGTATATTTGTAATTTCTAGGATAACAAAAGTAATAGTCATTTTCTAAAATACACACACCATAAAACCCCTCTTATAACCATTCCATTATATGATTTAGGGAAACAGGTTTTTTTGCGGTAGCCATTTTTAATCTTTTTAGTGAAAACTTCCATGATAAAGCAGGGCTTGTCAGCGTTCCTGAAGTGGGACCCTCGGTAGACCCTCGCGGTCCACGTCCATTTGTGTTCTTCCCACCTGTTGGGCCAGAACAGACGCAGTAGATCCCGCGCCCCATTCCTGTAAACACGTCTGGACAGCGTTTGACTTGAAACCCTTCCGGTCCCAGTCATCTGTCCAGTTGCTTGGATACAGGCCCTGCCAGGGCCTGGGCTTTAAGAGGGTCCCCTCAGTTTTGGGTGACACCCCTAGCTAACCGCAGAACTCACGGGACAAGAGCCGTGCTTCTGAGCAGCAAGCGTGGCAGCCTCGAGCACTCGAGGGGTAACCTTAATGAGCACCGAATATTCATCTCTAATAAGAACACGCTGTCATAATCACCCTCCATGTGATAAATATCCTAGAGATTCTCTCTTTGTTAGGTTAATGCTTTTCCACAAGATAATTTAGCTTTAACGTTCTCTAAAAAATAATCACACATTATCAGGCCCCAATATAGTAATATGGTGGGGTTTTTTTTAATGTTTTGAATCTTGCCTTACACAAGTCCCATCCAAATAAATGTACCCCCCCCGTTTTTAAGCTGGCATACAAGCTTGTGTTGGTCGGTGTAATCAAGCCCCCAGCTGGCTAACTCTCATATAACAGTATATCTTCTTGATTTCATTTGAGCAAAATTTATCATCCACAAGCAAAGACAGAAAATGTGTGAATGTCTAAAGCTTATGTAAATTAAGAGGCCATGCACGCTGGTCCTAAAAATAGTAGATAATTATAGGCATTTCTTCCCCATACAATAATTATAGGCCTGCTGTCATCTTTCCTATCCTACATAAGGTCACAGTAGTAGTATACAAAATTTACAGTATATTACAAGTTAAAAACACAATAATTAGCAACTATGCATCTTCAGCACTGGTGATGAATGTTCACAGTAAAAGTTTAAAAAAAGAGCATTATTTGTTTTATGTGGACAGTACACACTTAAATTTAATCATCAACTCCTGATACCCAATAGGCAATATTCTCTTACTATTATAATGCTATTTGCCAAGTTCACAGTACACCCTTGTGTGGAATTCATCCTTAACGAAGTGACAGGAAGCCAAATCTCTCACCGTCATCTCAACCAGTGCACCATATTATTCTGAATTTAATAATTCTGTTCAACATATTGAATGATAGTGAGTTAAAAGAAAGTCCTAAGAACTATTTTGACCATTATGATCAGTGTCTGATTGGGGGGGGGGACCCTCACACCAAATAATGTGAGTGATTCGGCAGTTTGCTCGGTGCAGAATTTCCCCCATCCCCTTCCACCCCGATTTTCTTTATATAATGCATTGAAGGAAGATACCACAATTCAGCAGAAAGAAAAGGCATTAATTAACAGACTTCTTAACTATCCACATTAACAGGGACAGAGTCACGGATAATACACAATGACAGGATGAGCTACCATTTCTCTTTGTTTAAGGAAAAGGTCATAGAATTGTACACACTCATTTCATCCCTACCAGTTCGTCATGGTGTCAGGAATGGTACAGGAGAAGATTCTAGAGCCCAGAAGCCCCATTAGAAACCCTGTTGATACCTGTGTCACCTAGCTTGGTTGTTCCACGGCCTTGGCTATGAAAGCTCTTTTCCCTACTGGCTATCCTGGAATCCAGGACGGCCACTGTAAACAGGGACAATTCATCCGCAGGCCTGCACCTGCTCAGAAGAAATGCAACTTCGAAGGCCAGAATTGCCCAGGGAGCTGGGAGTTCATCAGAGCCAAAGGTAAAGAGCGTTTCAGGACAACTGACCAAGAAGCCATCTTTGCCATTTGCCTCCTAAACAGACTCCAGGGCAGGAGACATGGCTCAGTCAATAAAGTGCTTGCCACATAAACATGGGAACCTGAGTTCAGATCCCCAGCACACACATAAAAAGCCACGTATAGAGCTGCATGCCTGCAAATTCCAGTGCTGGGGAGGTAGAGATGGCAGGATTCCTGGGGCTGGCTGGCCAGTCAGTGTAGCTGAACAGGGTAAGTTCTAGGGTCAGTCGGAGACCTTGATACAAAAACAAAGGGAAAAAAAGGAGTAGACAGCAATTAAGAAAAACATTGGATGCTAATTCCCCCACTTGTGTATACACACACACACACACACACACACACATACACACACACACAGAAGAGAGAGGGGGGGATTATGAGAATTGGTTCATGAAACTATAGGGTGGTCTCCCATATGAAAGACAGAAACATTTGAAAACTAGTAGTATAATTCAGTCATTTAGTATGAAGCCTGAAGTCCCAGTCCATTGCTTGAGAAACAGGAAGCCAGTGGTATTTTAAGTCCTGGTTTGAGTCTGAAAGTCCCTGCCTGCCCCCCCCCCCCGCCAAAAAAACCCCGAAAACCAAAGTGCAAATGTGTGAGGGAGGAAAAACAGACATTTCAACTCTAAGAGGCTGAATTCACCTTTCCCCGGCCTTTTAATTGTATCCGGTCCCTCAGTGGACCAGGAGATGCTCACCACCATGCTGAGGACAATGTATGTGCTGTGAACTTGCACTTCTGGTTCATACACACGCCACTCTCACCGGAAACACCCACTGTGTTTGGATGCAAAGGATCTACAGAATCAGTGAGCAACGTGTTAGGAAAAAGCGTTTGGTAATACACAAGGCTGACTCACTGTGGCCACCTCAGACGGTGACTACTGAGGGGTCTCGAGGTCACTCACAGATAAGAATGTGCCTGCCACACTGAGGCCCTGGGTTGATCAGCAAGCTCTATTGATAAAGTAAAGACAGAGCTTCAACCCTGAGAAGCTGTTCTTACAGGGTCTGAAAGTCACCAACACGATTCCTGAATGTGTCCAGTTAGATGATTGGCTGAGTTAAGAATGTTTCTCTGCGCTCTCTGGTTTCTTTAACCCTCAAGCTCTAACCAAAATTAACCCTTCACATCCTAGGGATGAAGACGCTGAGGCTTCAGTTCCTTTAACTTCAACTCAATCCCATTTTTCCCAGCGCTTTTCAACATGTGATTCGCTATTTAAAAAACCACAAACATGTTTATTTACCAAACTAAGGTATGATGCAAGTTCAACCGACACTTTAAATAGTGGATGTGAATGCCTGGGCTGAAAAGACCTGACGCGGTAAGAACAAAGAAGCAAGACTGGAGATGGCTCAACAGTTAGAGCGCGGGGCGCTCTGCCAGGGAGCCAGGGTGGTTTGCCGCACCCACTGGCCTCTCACAACCATCTGTGACTCCAGTGCCACGCACCCAACCCCCTTTCTTGCCTTCTGCATGCACGAAGCACAGACCTAGGTGCATGTAGACACACACGCAGACTCTCATATCTGTCTATTGACTAAGCTTGCTCACTCTCGGCGCAGCAAACCCTGTGCAATGTACTGATGGACTCTTCTTCTGCGTCTCCATAGAGCCCAGTCCAGCCGTCGCCGTGGATGACGCAGTCTACGCTCATGACTGCCCCTCCTCTTCCTGTACCACTGGCACTGAACCAGTGCTCCAGCCACGGAGTCCAGATGCTCTTAAGTTTCTCTGCCGTCAACGGTAATTTCTTAAAACCTCTCTCTCAGGATTTCAAACACAATGTTATTTTCAAACTGCGCCCATATTTTTGCTGTCACAAGTGACAACACAGTGTGGGTTAACCATTGTCTTGGTTGGAGTCACTGTTGCTGGGATGAAACGCCATGGCAAAAGCAGCCTGGGGAGGAAGGGGTTTATTTGGCTTGTATGTCCTGAACCACAGTCCACTGAGGGAAGCCAAGGCGGGACCTCAAATGCAGGAGCTGATGCAGAGGCCATGGAGGGTGCTGCTCGCTGCTTTCTTACAGGACTAGGACTTACAGGACATTATCTTAGTGATTGATGTGAGAAGGCCCAGGCCACTCAGAGACCTAAAAACTACCCAGCACAGCCATTAGACTCACTTTTAATAGAATTAGTTCCACCCCAATTCTTTTATCCAGTAAGCTCTGTTGTGCACCAGGTGCCATCTGGCTGCTGAGTGGCAGTGATGGGCACAGACTGGTGGGCACAACACTTAGTAAATACAGAACCCAAGCTCTCTCCGTCTAGGTATAGAAACACGCTGTCTGTAATTAGAGCCTCCTGTTTTCCTAACGTCCTCATCGGGTAATCCTCCTAGGGAGCAAGCCCCTGTTGTGTTTCATACCCCTTTGCACAAGCCCAGAATAGTGCCCGCTACATAGTTATTGTTGATATTTATTAGTTGAATAAATGAATGGATGCTGTGATCTGATAAAGCAATTTAGTGGGAATTGAGCATTTGAAATAAAACAGTAACCCCTCAAACTGAACACCACACAGGTTTGGTTTTCTCTGTAGCCTTCTTGGCATTAAAGCCTGAGAGCTGACAGTGACAGGAATCACCGGGTGGTGGCTGCAGCCTCCTTCCTCTCGAGTCCTAACTAGCTGGTTTCTGCAGGGCGTTTTCTATTGAGCCACGGGCCGTCGTTTCTATTGAAAGCGAGAGCTATCTCCTAAAGCCAACCTAGACCGGACAGATATGTTCTTTTGACTTAATGATATAACATTTTATCGGCCACATAAAAAATGAAATATATGTGTTCATTTGCTATTTGAGGAGCTTTTCTGATGCGTGTGCAGGAACTATGTCAGCCGTTAACTGGTGATCCTTTTCCGACACCCTTCCCCAAGAGTATTGCAAATACAAACATGCTCTATTTGAACAAGGCCAGTGACAGCAAAATTACTTGCTGGTCTCTAAAGAGACCGAAATAATGTGCACCAAGGGAGAGGCCCATAGTCTGATGGAGGGTTCCCCCCAGGGTAAACCATAAAACCTTTCAATAGCCAGAATAGTGCAGTTTAAAGTGCATCCCTAGTTAATTACATCCAAAGAGTAATAATAAAATTATCTATTAAATTTTAGAACTTCCTCTTTAAAGTATTAAATATTTGGAAACTACAATGCAGTTAAATATCTCTCAGAACAATGCATTTTCTTACTCAAACTGGCCTATAGGAACGCCCGTGGAGCTGGTCTATAGTCCAGAGACTGTCCAGGAAACACTGACTGAGTTCTGGGCACATGGCTTATTCAGATTGAACTCTGCCCTTTTTTTGTAATTTTATTTTCAGGTAGAAGGATTAATCTGCCCAGTGGAAGAGAATTCAGTGACTACTATTTTCCTACCCCAGTGCAATCTATCACACCTCAGTTTCCCAGTTGAAGGGTCAACTATGTCCACAAGCAAAACAGAGAGCAAAACCCTCATTCCTAAAGAGACCCTGGACATACAGGCCATGTGTGTGGCTCCTCTGAGATCCTAGAGTGGAAAAGGATAACACGAAACTGTCTCCACAGGTACAGGTTCAATTTGGGGGACTTTACTAGGCTGCTTGAGGAAACGGTAGTGGTTATAAACTCACTAAAATGTAGACCTGATGGTGCCTGTGCATACATCCAAAGGATGCTCCTGTGAAAACATCTCTGGCAGGTAGAGGTACAGCCTCCAAGACAAGCGTATGTAGAAATGACATTGCAGGCACATCTTCATGGGAAAGTTTCCAGTGACCCTCCGAAGCCAGATGCAAAGTGCAGTCTCCTGAGAAAAACGGTGTACGAGGGTGTGAGTTCAGGTGCCTGCTGCGCTGTTCTTGAGAGCAGGGTGCAAGGCATGCACAGGGGTGTAGAGTAAAAGCTTCACTGTGGGGCCAAACAATGACCAAGCAATTCCAAATGGGCTCCTCATAACTATAGTTACGCCTTGCTTAGCCGAGACAGTGGCTTAGGCAATACTCTACACAGGACAGTCATGGGAAAAGAGAGGAGGGGAATTTGCCTGAAGAAGCCTTCGACAAAATCCTTACTTAAACATTTATTGGCAGTGTGACAGATGGCGGGTGTGAGGCACAGGGAGAAAGAGTTTATGAAGGAAGCTCTGCTTTCCATGAACACAGTCGTCAAGCCAAATCCAGGGAGATACAGGAGAGATTTGCTAGACTCCGTTCGCGGAAGGCTTCACGGAGGAGACACCACTCAGACTTAGCTGATGCAACAGCAGTAAGCAGGGGGCAGAGAGTAGTGTTACAGTACAGACGGAAGCATCTCAAGTATCATAGACCTGGAAGAAGTTTGCTGTGGCTGGAGGATGTCTAGGGAGGCAATATGTCTCTTAAGGTTTGTGGTGATGCTACAAGTGAGTCAAAGACGAGGTTTGTATTCCAAGCTAAGTGTTTGGACTTGATCCTGCAAGTATCAAAGAAGGGCTTTAAATAGATCAGACGGAGCCTTAGTTATATCAGTGGGATGTCGGTCTCATGAGGAATGGGCCTACAGGTGACCCCAGCTGGAGACAGATGCATTAGGGAGCTGCTCTCTCACTTGTCCCGTTCCATTTTGAACACAGGTGAACCCAGATGATGCAGTGTGAACCCCCAGAGGCACCTTGAGAGAATGACTGAACGATTATGGTGGTGAGGACGGAGGTTGGAGAGATTTAGGAAAACCCACAGAACCTCATTCATGTAATCAGTTGAGTGTGGCGAGCGTGAGCTATTCTGCTCTTTCTAAAATGTCTGCATCCAGAGGTAAGTTCCTGCCTGTCCTCATTCTTGTGTAACAAGATTTGCTCACGAAGAAAGTCTAATAAACTCTATGTTTGACTGTGTTACTTGCCCAGAAGCCCTGAGTCTCTGGGAGGAGTCCTGAGGAGTTCAGCAAGCACAGCATCGTCAGGGTGAGAAGGAACCTGCTCCCCTCCCATGGGATTTGAGGCAGAGAAGTGAGTACCTGCTTTGACTTCAGTGTCCTTCCTCCCTCGCAGGCCCTCTCCGACCCCAGACCTTCCCTCTCACCCATGATGTGCCACACACACAGCACTTAGGCACACAGTACTCTGACCTACAAACTTGCTTCTACACCATGCCCTCCTTCCAGACCTGCACCCGAGTCCCTGTGAATCGCCCCACAGTGTTCACACCCTCTCTCCCTTACCAGTATCTCCATACACTTTGTTCCTACCCCGCTTCCTTACCCCAGTCCTCCTGGTAATGTTTTCTTTCAGGGTCATTAGCTCCTCCGTGCTGGGTCCAGGCAAAGTCCAGATGAAAAACATGCACTTACCATCTTACTGGACGGGAAATGCCTCTGAAGCCCTTAGTGGTTCCGCCCATTTGTGACAAAAGGGCTCCTGACCCTCTCTAGCCACAAGGTTAAAATGAGATATAAATGCCATCCACAACAGCAAATGGCATAGAAATTCCCAAGCTTACTGGTTCAAGGATCGGGCTCTGAGTTCTTGCTAGGCTGGGTCCCCACTATGTGTTCCTGGTCCCTTTGTCTCTCTGCATACTCATCCTAGCTCACAATTCTGCTGTCCTTTACAAACAGATGCTCAACTCCTGCCTAACCCTTCACTGGAAGTCCCCATCTCTCTCAACCCAACGGAATGAGAATCAAGACCACTTTCCTGTTTCTGATCGTTCAGAGCCTCCTTTATTTTTCCCATTTTTCCCAAAAGCACCATAGTTCTCCTGCCTGTGTGCTTCTAATGCCTGCAACCAAATATTTTATGTTCTCTGGGTTTCTACAGAATTTAAGCAAGGAAATTGTCTAGTCTATCACTTACTATTGCCATTTTCCAATGATTTTGATACTCCTGTGTTGTCAGACTTTCTTTGGATAGCCAGCTCCCAAATAATGACACAGAGACTTCTTATTAATTACGAAAGCTTGGCCTTTAGCTTAGGCTTGTTTCCAACTACATATTATAACTGAATTAACCCTTATTCTTAGATCTATGTTCTGCTATGTGGCTCAATTACCTCTCCTTAGTATGGCTCATCCGACTTGCTCCAAGTCTGCTGGCAAAATTTGCCCTCCCTAGATTCTTCCTTCTCGTCCTCTCTCTCCAGGAAATCTCACCTATTCTCTCCTGTCTACCTATTGGCCAATCAGCTCTTTATTAAACCAATAAGAAGGAGCCTTGGAAAAGACATATCTTCACAGTGTACAAAAAGATTATCCCACAACATCCGTCTTCTGTCTAAATAAAAAGGAAGGGTTTTAACTCTAACATAGTAAAACTATATACAATAAGAACAATTATCAAGTAAGGATTACATTTACAATGTCAAGTCCATTTGTATTGGGCATATTTGGAGAAAATATTATATTATCGATCCTATCTTAATAAATCTAAAGGTTTATACCTAACCCACTTTCTATCATAACTTGTTTTACTATCCTAAAGATATATTTTTAGACATTAAAATATTTTCTTAGGTAAATAACTTAAGCTTTTAAGTCTTTCAACCTTTATAAACGTTACATCTCTTTTTTACGTTTCTTTTTTGAATTTGGTAAGAAAGAAAATTGTATAACTATCTAGTATTCAACCCTCATCAGAGATCCAAGAAGCATAAAATATTACTTGAGTAAACAAGAGTGCAGAGTAAACAACTCCCAAAACTACAGAAATGACAGAGATATTTGGCTACCTGGACAGCCACCCAAGGTTCCTCTGCAATGTTGGGGCATCCATCTTTGGTCTACAGACCTAGAATATCTGAAAGACTTTTCTGTGAAGCAGGAATTTGAAGGACTGTCCTACCTTGTCTTAGTAAAGTTCAGCAATCACATTATTTTGTGTCCTGCTAGTTCAATTTGACAACATACTGTCAGCAGTTGAGGCAAAGACAGTTTCTTGTCTGGTGGCTAGTTTTTGCCACAAAGAAAGCAAACTCCATATGGATGTCCTTTGATGCTCATCATCCTTTTTTGAAGTAAATTGCTGTTGCCAGGAGCAGATATGTCTCACTATCATGAAAAGCCTTATGTTATTAAAAGATCTTAAATGCCATATTGTGTAGGTCTGTAAATGTTTGAAGACCACCTATATATCTAAAATACATCTCTGATTGACCTTGAAAACATACCTAACATGACTACAATTTGATTGTAGATGGCTAGCTACTAAACTGCATTTCCTAATTACACTAAACAAGCTTGTAATAATAACTTTCAAGGACTAGAACTTTACATTACATTTTTAAATGAGCTGTACAGGTACAATACCTTAAACAAGAGTAGAAACATATATAGTACGTATAACAAAAATAAACTTAATTTTGTATTAATATAGAAAAATCCATACCGATGTAAAATACAAGACTAGTAGGTGCTTTTCAGTTTTAAAGAAGATTCAGTAATCTATACTTTTATCTTATCATATCTATACTATAACCCTTTTTCCCTTCAGAAAGATATTCCTGAATCTAATCTCCTTTGCTTAGTTTCCTCCTTGATCATTACAAATAACAACTTGTAATCAACCCTCTAAATGATGATAAACATCCATAATCCACTGAATGACCAAAACCACCCACCATACCACTTGGGAATGTGGGCATCGTGTTCTCTAGACTGTTTCCTGGTGTCTGGGGTGATGGCATCTTTAGGGGAATCCTAGGAAAACTGAGATAATGGCCGAGTCCTGGGAGAGAAAGCTGCGTCATGTGTTGTCCAGTCTGTGTGGTGGGAAAGGCAGGGCTTATCTGAAGTCTTGACTGGAAAAATCTGTGAGGCTGGACTATTTCAGCTAGCAGTTTCGAAGGCATTCTGAGAGGCTGGATCACCTGGACTACTTGAATTCATTGGTGTCTGGTCTCTTTTTTTTCTGAAAACACTCAGGCTTCTAAAGATAACATACATAACTGTATTAACATAAATATGGAATGTGTAGTTTGTCCAAATCAGCTAAAGAAGATTTTTTGTTTTTTATGTTTGAGCAGGTAAAAGGCATCTGTTAACTTTATAAGTCTGTTTGGACTGTATAACCAAACCTCTATCCATGTCATATCAAAGGATATCATGTAATAATGTCACAAGGATTCTGTAGTCAACAAAATTTATCATGTTTCAGCCAGTCTCATGTAGAGGGATCAGCATATATGTCACCTGTAGATGGATGTTTCTGTCCCACCCAGTCCTGTAGCTGTTCAGTACCAAATAAACACACAGAAGTTTATGTTAATTACAAACTATTTATCCTATTGCTCAGGTTTATTATTAACTAGTACTCACAACTTAACCCATAATTCTTGTCTATGATTAGCCATGTGGCTTGGTAGCTTTTCTCAGTAAGGCATTCTCATCTTGCTTCCTCTGCATCTGGCTTATGACTGCATCTCTGCCTTTCCTCTTTCCAGAATTCTCTTAGTCTGGTCATCCTACCTATAATTCCTGCCTGCTACTGGCCAATCAGCATCTTATCAAACCAATACAAGTGAGAAATCTTTACAGTGTACAAGAGCATTATCCCACAGCAAATCATCTGTTTTGTAGGTTTTTTTTTCCTAATGCCTGCAGCCAAGATCTTCAGGAGGTCTCCCTTGATCAAATCTGATCTTTATTAATTTTGAAGGAATCCATAGCTTTTCATTTCCTGTGACAACACACAACACAGTGTATTTTCTGACTTCCATTCTGAAGTTAAGACATTTTTTAAACACATAGGTTGGTTTAATTTATCAGTTTCCATAATCCAATGTCTCTCAGCAGCTGTTGTTTCTTGTTCTTTAGCATTTGAAAAATTTAAAGTCAACAAACAACATACAGGATCCAGACACCCTGTGTATTGCCTTTACTCTCTTTAAAGACTGCATTTTATTACTTTTAAACTATTTATTATTTATGACTGTCTGTGCCCATTTTCTTTCCTTTCTTTACATCTAAGCACGTTTTTAAGCACACTGCAATGTTCAGAGGTTTTCTCAGCCTGGACCTGACTTGATACATGTCTTCAGAGTTTTTCTCACTGCCTGAGCCCAACAGTAACCAGCTAGGCTCTCTACTGAATGACTAGCTTATCACATGGCCTGGTGGCTGGCTCTGCCCTCTTCACCTTAACTGTCCCACCCACTCCTAACTGTCCTAGCTCTGAGAAGCTGCTGTGTCCGGAATGAAGTAGGTGTTTTTACCCAGCATGCTGGCTACTCAAGCATTCAGCTGCATAGCAGGGCCTTTTAATGGGGCAATATCTCTGTATGCCATGAGTGGTAGGCCTACCCAAGGAACTGAGGTCGACAGAAAGCTTTCTCAGGCCTTATGTGGATTTACGTGCTGGATATTGGGTGTCAAATGCTGTCAGACTTTCTTTGGATCACCAGCTCCCAAATAACAACACCAAGACTTATTAATTATGAAATCATGGCCTTTGGTTTAGGCTTGTTTCCAACTAGCTCTTATAACCTAATTAACCCATTTTTTTTAATCTATGTTCTGCCACATGGCTCAGTTACTGTCCCTCAGTGCAGCTCACCTGACTTGCTCCAAGTCTATCTGCATAATCCATGTGACCAGATTCCTCCTCTTCCTCTCTCCCCAGAAATCCCGCCTATCCCCTCCTGCTTAGCTATTGGCCATTCAACCCTTTATTAAACCAATCAGAAGGCATCTTAACAAAGACATATCCCCACAGTGTGCATAAAGATTATCCCATCATTCTTCCAGTTTAATTCAATAGCTGCCTATTTTGTTCACTCCTGCATGTGTTCATGCTGTATGTCGTTCCTTGAAGGTCTCAGGAACATAGAGCAGACCTCTCATTAAAGCCATCTTTTTTCAAACATGTAGGTTTCGTGTTTCATCTGTGTGCCCACACGCCAGTCAAGCTGACACACAATCAACTCATGGTCTTGGCCCACAGCCACCAGTCCTCTTTGAATGGCTGCTGGGAAAGATTCTCTGACTGTCCAGGAAGACTAACAGTCACTTCCTGGCATTCCTCTACTGCATGCTATGAAGTGTAATGCTATACAAGCCAGACACAAAGTCTTGGGGACACACAGCAGGACTCTCATCAAGGTAGTTTTTGTCTCCAATATGAAGACTCGAAGACTCTGCTCAGGGCTCACCCACTGTGAAGTCAGCCGAAGGGCAGTGAGTCACTACAAAGGCCATGTAGACCTGGCTTTCCAAGGACAGATCTGTGCTCCACAGTTGTTACACATTATTTGGTGTGTCCCCTCCGTCGTGGTGGCGTTTGGGGGATAGGATAGTGATCAAGGCAAAGCCCATGGAGAATAGGACATGGCTCCAGACTAGGAGGTCTCACATGGTGGGGAAGAAAAGAGATGCTGGGGCACTGGTGGAACCAGAGCTAGCGGCGCCATGCCATCTGAGAGCTGCGGTTGTCGTTAGCGATGAGCGTGCTCTTGGTTGTTCAGAGTAGGCATCAGGACAGGAAGACTTTGCAACTGAAGGGAGGTCACCAATGTGAGAGCCTAAGAGAAGCAAGAGTGGTAAGCACAGAGCCAAGGCTAAGCATGCTGGACCATCCTGGACCGAAAGGAGGTCGGTAGGTGATACGGCTGCTCTGACCACCTACATGACAGCCGCAGTTGAACAAGGATCCCCTGTGGCCTTGATAAGTGAATAATCAAAGTTTTCCATAAAGAACATGGATTTGGTGACATCAAATTACAACAGAAAGACATTAAGGCGGAAACTAGTCAGGAGACTATTAACATAACCCAGGCGTGGGTCCAGATGAGCTGAAGCAGAGCCTGAGAAGCAGGTTGGACACACCCCGGACACGCCACAGGAGAACGATTTAATGTCTACCTCATATGAAGTCTTGTAGTTTATTTGGAAACCTGTCCATTCCTGGTGCACCCATGGCAACTTGCCAATCATTTCAGTGTAGAAGGTGAAAGAAGGTTGGTAAGACAGCTCAGACTTGAAGACGAGAGTGATTCCTAGAGCCTCCGTAGTGGAAGGAGAGAACCAAACTGTCCCCTGAACTAAACACACACGCACACACACACAAACACATACAATGTAATTTAAACACTTTTAAATTCAATGAAGAATTTGAGACTTTTTTCTGATCATTTGGGAGCAAATTCTTAATATCTCCCATTCAGTGTTTTTAAATGTAGTACAGAGATTACGGTGGGACTGAGAAGATGAACCACTTTTGATAATTTTGTCGTCAGTTTGAGGTGCTGTCAAGGTACGAGTTCAACGCCAGCCCAATAGCAGACAAACTGCACAGTTACATCTTTCAGCATTCACAAGCCTAACTCTTATCAGCGTCACTACTTCCACTTCTAACCAAGGGGAACCAGCCAGGCCGAGCAACGCTGTGAAGCTGCTCACTTAGTAAGACGTCTTCCTACGTCAAAGCCTATTCTTTCCCCAACCGAAGAATATCTGGTGCCTCTGAGTGAAAGGATTAGAGTCTTAGGCGGTATTCTCTGCAGAGGATCAGAATTTTAGGATATGCAAGGTGTGGTGGCCCAGGTCTTTAATCCCAGCACTCGGGAGGCAGGGGCACACCAGTCTCTGAGTTCAAGGCCAGCCTGGTAACAGTAGTGTCAGGACAGCAAGAACGATACAGAGCAACCTGCTTAAAAAATAATAATTAAAGAGAATTTGAGTTTGAGGGTGCAGGATGATGAGTCCTGGCATTTCCTTAATGTAACAAGTTAAGTCTTTATTTAAGGGCTAGAACAACTTGCAATTTTCTTCATTGGTGGGCTAGACAGATAATAAAAATGGCAGCAATGGTTGTTAAAACTTATGTGGAGACTAGCACAGATTGGAAGAACTACAAGATGAATTCTTTAAGCACCAGAGAACGAGTGTTTTGTTCTGTTTTGTTTTTAAGCACAACATGAAAGACAACTCCTCTGGCCTCAGGTGCCTAAGTATGCCACCAAAAGACAGCTTGGTTCTCAAACTCTCCAACAACATTTTTTCCTGATTCCTCTAGAACTTACCCTTTACGTAGAATATCAAAGCCAGCGGGATAGTAGGTGTCCCAAAATGTCTTAATTCAGAGAATTAGTGTTAACTGAGCCTGATTAGCTTCATTTATCTCTAATTAATTACCTTTATCTAATTAGATACTTTGTTTCCAGTAGACATGGAGTCAAGTAGACTAGATTATTAGTGTAGTCACTGTCCCTTTACAAAACCCTGAAATTAATGAAACGTGCAAAAGAATCTGCAGTTCTAATTGCACAGGTGTTGCCTTATGGCAAAGCTTGATCATCTGATTACACCAAGGAATTATTAGTGACTTTTATATAGAGGACGAGCCTATGAAATGCACCTTAGCAACAGCTCATTAGTTTAAGGTTGTTACTGTATTATTTATTACATTCAGCCTTCCCCATTATCTAGATTGATTCATGGACCAATATATTTTTCTCTCCTCTGTGCAGAAAAAATAAAATAAAACCATCATTACGAAGAGTCCAGATGCAATGTTGAACAATGCAAAACAGCATTTGCTCATCAGCTACAATCTGATTCTCAACGACAAAAGAGCTCTAAAGTTAGATGTGATCAGAAGCAAGTTTATGGTTATTTTCTACAGGAAAGGGACCTATTTAAAACTACTGAGTAATATGGGAGGGTGAGAACATTTGTTTTAAACAAAATGTAGTTCTCTCGATGTTTTCACCTAACTGAGCTGACATATCAAGGTATGTGGAAAGGAAAAAAAATCAATCTATTTACATTAAAATATACTTGTTTTTATTTTCTCTCTGTATTTCTAAAATAGATTGATAAAACATAATCCCTATATGTGTGCATCACAATATGTATAAAATCCTTCTGTTTTATACTTTTTCTTCTTATAGTCGATTTTGATGATAAATGGAGAAGACTAACAAATTATATAATCTGGTTTAGCTGAAAACAGCAAAATTTCAGTGTCTGCTTCTAAAAAGGAAAAGTGCTTTTTCATGGCAAAGTCAGGTGTGCCTGGACAACGGGCATGTCTCGGCCTGCAGGTCTGCACGCCTCTTCTCACACCTGAAGAAGCTCTGTTTCTCGTCATCATGGTGCCATCAAGCAGCTAGAAGTAAATCCTGCCACGATCCCATCCCAACACATAAACATGTCTATAGATGACACAGTAATTCCTTTGAATAATTTGTCGACGTTAAGTGTGTCAAATGGGGTTTTAAAACGTCTCCTGTCCCTGCTGCCCAGCCCCACTGTTCCGAGCCTACCCTGCCATTCACTCATTGCTGAATCTAAACAGTGAGATGGTAGCGGGTGATTGTGATATGCCAGGACGGCTAATTTGAGGAGTAATAATGAATATTTAATGACCCTCCTTTGAAGCATGAACATATAACTTTCATCTATGCCTTACTAAAATTATAATCATTAATCTAAAAATCATTGTTGTAACAGAAACAATAGCCAAGAATTATAGATGATAGCCAAGTCAGGACACTGCACAAATATTCCTATACAAATAAGATGCATGTGGAAGTCTGCAGCCTCCGTTCTCACTCAAACCAAGACCTTGCTTGGAAAACAGTTCTATGGATAGCGGGTGCACAAAGTCTGAGTCTGGGTGCAAAAGGCCGGCACTTTAATCAAGAAATGAGCATGACAACCAACACCACTTTCACTCCTCCTTGGATGTTGTTGGCATTCACAACGTCTAAATAAAAACAACATGGATGTAGAAATGTGGCTCCCACAGAGGAAGTATTGTTAGTTCATCTAAATAAAAACAACATGTATGCATGTAGAAATGTGACTCTTACAGAGGAAGTATTGTTAGTTTGTCCACCTAAATCAAAGAAAGGGCAAACAACATTTATCAGAAAGGTAGAAATTTTATACCTTAAGTTTCATTTTTAAAAGAAAAAACATATGGGTAGTTTTTCTCAGTCTGTCTCTTCAGAAACCACAGTGTGATTTTGAGAAGAAAATCGGGAAACACGTGAAGCTCCTTAGAATGGGCTTTGTGCATTGACGGAAATGTTTTTAATTACACTTCTAAGTTACATCATTCCTGGTGTCTCCATAAGACTTGAATAATTTCATATGCCTGAAATATTGCAGAGAAACACATCCATCTCCCTTGCTGGTTGGATCTGCTTTCATTTTACAGGGGAAGTGAAAACCAGTGCTCTGTGGTTGCAAACATGCAATCTACAGTGACTCTCACACGTTATTAATGTTTTTAAAAGTGTGGTGTATGCTCACAAAATTCAAGGGGGAAATGGTTTAATAATTAGAGGAAAGGAAAGTACCAAGAAAAACCTGAAGTTCCTCCCTTTGTGATCTTTA